>NC_083345.1:31923612-32225317 GCF_019175385.1 Lycium barbarum | reverse complement strand
TTCTCCACCATATTGGCTTGTCCCTTTCCTTTGTCCTTTTTCGGGAGACGACAATCGGGGGCTTTGTGGCAGGCTTTCCCACAATTGTAGCAATTTCCCTTGAATTTTTTCTTGTTCTGCTCCTTACTCTTTCCAAAAGGTTTCTTCTTTTTCTTATTCTTTGGAGCAGCTTCTTCAACGATGTTCGCTCCCATAATCGTTGAATTTCCACGCGACTTCTTTTCAGCTGTTTTGTTATCTTGAGACGAATCACAAGATCTTCCAACTTCATTTCCTTGCGCTTGTGCTTTAGATAATTTTTGAAATCTCTCCACGAAGGAGGCAACTTTTCAATCATTGCAGCCACTTGAAATTCTTCGTTAACTACCATGCCTTCAGCGATAAGGTCATGAAAAATAAGTTGAAGCTCTTGAACTTGGGTTCCAACGGTTCTGCTGTCTATCATTTTATAGTCTAGAAACTTGGCAACCACAATTTGTTTTCAAGCATGCGTCTTCAGTCTTATACTTCTTCTCAAGTGCATCCCAAAATTCTTTAGAAGTTTTCATAGCACTGTAGACATTGTACAAATCATCCTCCAAAGCACTTAGGATGTAGCCCTTGCATAGAAAATCCGCATGTTTCCATGCCTCAGCAATCATAATTTTTTCATTGGCTGGCATATCTGCAGCAGGCACAGGAGGGTCTTCGTTGGTGAACTTCTGCATACCAAGAGTGGTAAGCCAAAAGAACACCCTTTGCTGCCATCCTTTGAAATTGGCTCCAGAAAATTTCCCCGGTTTTTCTGCCGGTGGCACAACAGTTCGGCTTGTTGCCGCAACAGTCGCAGAAGTAGTAGCGCTTTCAGTTGCCATTTCTTTTCACTGTCAAGATAGACAAATTGTGTTAATATTCATAATAACAAACTTTTTACAACAGCAACAATGAAGTTTTTATGTTCTTCAAATCGTTGTACAAGTATGAACTTTAATATTCCAACGAAGTTTTTATGTCTTCAAGTCAGAATACGAAATTTCATACGGAGTAGAAAACCACACAGGTTTTAGTCTCCAAAACAGAATACAGATTAATATATAAAAAACAAAATAATTTCCTTAAGATTATTATTATCTGTATTGCAAAAACGTTGAAACAGTAACAAATAATTTCTGAAAACAGGAAAATAGAAACTGGACAGATTCTGGAAAAACCAGTAGAAAACGAAAACAGAAACTGGAAAATATTTAAGAATAAAAATCGAGCCCACTGAATGCACAGTGTGTCCTTAAGGAAATTATTCCCCTCAAGTACCCGAGGTTAATGGAATATATCCTCCCAGGATAGAACGATCTTATTCACCGGTGTATCGGTACCTAAAACAACGGTGTCAGCGAACCACTCAACAGCAGTAAAGTACACTGGAATTTGTTTGTGCAGAAGGAGAAGAAATGTTGTAGTTCAGAAAAATTCGTGAGGAAAGTTCTGAGGAATCAAACGAGTTTATAGCCATGGAAGTACTGTTTCTGAAGGTTTGCAACCCTTCATAACAGTCACTTTAAAAACGGTGGGAAATTTAAATAAAAACGGGAAAGAACCGGGTCGCGGGTCTGGGTTACTAACGGGTAGGATCGGATAAGTTTATTAATTAAATAAATAAATAAATATTAATTAAGTAATTAAAAATAAATAAAATTTGGTCCAAAAAGATTATCAATCAATCACACCGAAGCCGAAGCCGAAGCCGAGCGACGACGACGGCGCAAGGGGCGACCCTCTTCTTAACCCTTTAGCAACAAGAAGGAGTACTTCTACTTTTAAGTAGGAGAACTTTTCTTTCCACTACCTATGAGGGACAAATGCTCATTTCATAAAGCAAGAGGGACAACTCATTTTCCCTCCACTTCTTTTCCCTCCATTTCCCATTCAATCTATCATTTAAACCCAACACTAAACTTGTCCGAGAAGATAAAGCAGAGAAACTTGAAGGACAATCTAAAAGAATCCATATAAAGGCAGCAATGTGTTTGAAAGATAAGTGGGTAAATTGTGGGAGGAGCTTTGGACATGTTCTTGGAGTTGAAATTGGGGATCAATTCCGATTCAGGGCAGAACTTGTTATGATCGGACTACATCACCAATTTATTAAGGGTATCGATTATGCGAATATTAACGGGAGAGATGTTGCAACTAGCATCGTTGATTCTAGTCGGTACGAGAACGAGGCCATATCTTCTCAAACACTCATTTATGTAGGTGAAGGTGGGAATCCAAAAGCTTTTGTTAATGCGAGAGTGGAAGATCAGAAGCTTGAAAAGGGTAATCTTGCCTTGAAGAACTCCATGGACTTGGGATATCCGGTGAGGGTTATTTCTAGTCGACAAAGCGTGAATAGTGAAAAGAGTGATAAAAGATACATTTACGATGGGCTTTACACCGTGACAGAGTGTTGGCAAGAAAGAGGTTCAACTGGAAAATATGTTTTCAAGTTTGAATTGAAAAGAAATCTTTGCCAACCAAAAGTTACTCGTGAACTAGAGTAATAGCCAGCAAATTTAGGCAAAGGTAAATCATTTTCGTCAAAACGTAAACAAGGCAATAAAATCAATTCTGCAATCGGAGTTTGTTGTTGAGTATGATATCTCGCAAGGAAAGGAGAAGATACCAATCCCCGTTGTCAATGCAATAGATGATGAGAGACTCCTGCCATTCACTTACATTACCAATATGCATTATCCAAATTGGTATTATATATCTAGGCCTCCAGGTTGCAGTTGCATAAGTGGATGCTCGGAGTCCGAGCAATGCTCTTGTGCTTCTAGGAACGGAGGCGACATTCCATTCAACACAAAAGGCTCTATTATTAAAGCAAAGCCTCTTGTTTATCAACCGTAGCTGCTCACTGAATCTATATGCTCAAAATGTCACTGAATTTATATGCTCACCAAGAGTATTGCTCCATTAGAGGAGCTTGCTTATCACTACAATTACCAAATTGGTGATGTTTAAAGATACAAATGGCAATACGAAGAGAAAGCATTGTAGATGTGGCACTCGTAAGTGCTAGGGGAGAATGTACTACAGAACTACTCATGTAAGACTATTGATCTTCACATGATATTTGAAGTATGATTCTATTATCTATGTGCACTTATCATGTCATTTCAACTTTTGATCCCTTGTAATTCCATTTATGGTTAATTGGTCAAGTTTTGATCTCTTGTAACTTGCATTATGATTAACTTCCTACCTTTTATGAGTTTTGTGTGGTCTTGAATTATGATTAATTTCCTACCTTTTATGACTTTTGTTTGGTCTTGAAAGCTATAATGGAATAACTTAGATGGTTGTATAAGCACATGAGGGAGTTAATGCTTATTTGTCCTCTTAGTTTTAGACTCATCAGTATTTACTTAGAACTCATTTGTGTTTATTAAGATTAAGACGTCTGCATCTGAATGCACATCTAAATATTAAGATATGCATCAAGATTTAGATATCTGAATCTGAATACATATTTGAATATGAAAAGTTGTCTTTATTTAAAAATTAGTAAATATAAAATTCAATAAAACACGAAATTAATCTTATATTATATCAACGAAATATTCTTTAAGAAATTTTGACCGCTGGTAGTGGTGATGGCTAGCGGTGGTAGTTGTGAGGCCTATTGGGAATGGTTTATGCTAACGGTGGTTGTGTGATTATTACTTAGTGGAGATGATGGTTGACAATAGTGGTTGATGGTGGTGGTTGGTGGTGCCAGCTGATAGTTATGATGAGTGATAATGATAGCCAATGGCAGCGGTGTATGTTGACAATGGTATGCGATATAGTGATGCTTGATGGTAGTTATGGATGGTTGTTCTGGTAATGGTGATTGATTATAATGATGGCTAGTGGTGGTGACAGGCTGGCAACTGATTGTAGAGATTGACAAGGCGGTTTTGGCGAATGATGGTGGGTGGTGGTAGTTGATAATGGCGTGCGATGACAGTAGCGGTGAATGGATGAAATCGGTGAAATATTTATACAAAATTTTGAATATACATCTTAATGATATTAAGACTTTGTTATAGATATTATTCATTCAGATCTATTTAGACCCACAAAGTAGTTGTAACATAAAATAAAATAAAAATGCACTTAATGGCTTAGATCCGAATGATTAAGATTCAGACCTAAAAAACAAATGGACGTAACTGAGATCTGAATGATTGCAACATAGCAATCTTTTGCCATTGCAATTCATAAGGAAAACTCTTCATTGAATCAACGCGACATGATTGTTCAGTTTATGCTTTTTGGTTAATACATGGACTTACCCCTCAAGTTTGTCAGAATTTCATTTAGATGCTCAAACTATTGCTGGTTCGAATTGACATTGAGTACCTCAACACATGATAAATGGTTTTCATTGGACACTTTCGGTTCAAATTTTTTGAATTTTGCCTGTGTTCTCAAATATCCATTAAATAGATAAGTTAATCACTTAAAATATGTCGTCTCTTTTAATTATACAAATTAGTCTCATTAAGCCGTAAAACCTCAGGCATGTTCTAATTGAAGATGGTAAGTAAAATTAAAGAAGACCACATAGTTAAAGTGGTTAACTTATCTACATAATAGACATTTGAGGTTACGCGCAAAGCATTTTCTAAAAGTTGAACATAAAGTGTCTAATAAGAACATGTGTTCAGGTGCTCAATTGGATCAAACTGTAGTTTAAGTGCCTAAATGAAATTTGCTGGCAAGTATGAGAGGACGTCTATGTATTAAGCCATGCTTCTTTGCTGATCTTCGGTGCCATTGCTAGAGTGATCGGCACATGCTTCTCAGTATTGATTCATTTGGAATTAGCACGACCCTGTGATCAAATTCTTGGTGGGAATAATCAACTTTATAATGTTTTAATAATGGCTCGTGCATTTTTGAAGATCTATTTTATGGTTATGCCGGCTATGTTGCTTGGACTCTTAAAAAATGTCAATGGGTGCGTGTTGGATTCTCCAAAAGTAGTGTATTTTTGAACCCGGCACGGATGCGGCATCCAAAGTGAAGAGTCCACGCTACTTAGTATGCTGGCGATTATAGGTGGATCTGGTAATTGGTTTGTCCCGATTTTGATAGGTGCGCCTGACATGGCATTTCCACGATAAATAATATTTCATTCTGATTGTTGCACTCTGTCATTTATGTTGATGGTTGTGGGAATCAATTGAGTGATCTGTTTAATCTTGTTTGTGTAATCTAAGTTGATTTTATTGGTTGACAGCTTGAAAGTTCGAACTACTTATCAGCGGATGTATTTTTCGAGCACTAGTAGCGATTAATATCAGCATGTGACATGGTTGTAGTAGGGAACTGAATTTTTCGTGAACTAGTAGCAACAAATTTATCTAGTTCAGCTTTCATGGAGTTCAGTTTATCTCTCTGTTGATTATTGAACTCAATTGTTCTTTGTAACTAGATTTTTGCTTTACTGCATTTTGATTAAGTTTTGGATAGTTTTTACTTTCGGTTCTTTATTTAGTGCATCCAGCACTACTAGAAAATTTAAAAGGGAGGTAATACTTCTTTCTCCAGTATTTGCTTTGCAGCTATTGTTTTCTTGACAGGGTTTCTAGCAATTCTGATATAAATTTGTTCAGATTTTCAGTACTATATAATATGTTATGTAGATTTTCAGTACCCAATTTTGAGGTACCGAATCCATGTGTCTTTATGTGGAGATGACTCAATTTGGTCAGAATTTCAGTACTATAACGTGTTACGTTAATCCCTTATATAAATAACATCGTCACCTATTTTTTAGATTTATATACAGTGAATGTGCTGCTATGTTTAGGCTTGGTTGAGGTTGATAAATTTGTGTTCTTTTAATTGCCAAGTATCCAAAAGAAAAGGCACAGGCCGACTTAGAAATAAAAATATAAATGTCATTTACCATACTTGTGGTGACTTTAGAACTATACTGCAAAATAAAGATATTCATGTTATAAAGTGATAGAGAAATATACAAATACTGAACAATAAATATGGAATAGAATCCCTTTATTATTATTTCTTTTTTCTATGTTCGATTGTGTATTTCGTAAGAGAATGGCCTCCTATTTATACTTTACAAAATGTCTTCTTAAAGTTACAAGAGTTAATGAGTTCATTTATTTGGTACGTGAAAGTCAAAGAAAGGTCACCGGATGGACATCCATATTCAAAGGATTTGTAACACTCCCCTTTGGATGTCCACAGATAATGTATCTTGCTAAAATTTTATTAAAAAAAAATTAGTGGGAAAAAGCCTAATAAAGGAAAAAGAGTACACACATCTTGTAATAAGCCTTGAGTGCTGCCTCATTAATAACTTTACCAGAAAAAACCTTTTGGGATAAAACCTTGGTTAAGGGAAAAAGAGTACAACACGTATTTTACTGCTTCTAATGAAAACTTCACTTGATATTTCAGAGACAATGCATTCCAATCTTGTATCTTAACTTCTCAAATGTTGATGTTGGCAATGCCCTAGTGAACAAATCTGCAAGATTATCATTCTAATGGATTTGTTAAACGTCTATCTCATCATTCTATTGAAGATAGTGTGATTTGTTTTTTTTTTTTGGTAAAATGTGTTTTGTTCCGTCTCTTTTGAAGTATTCTCCCTTCCATTGGTACTATTCAAGTAGTATTATCTTCATACTATATTGTTAGAATTTCTTTTTCTAAGAAAGAACAGATAATTGCAAAATACGCTAAGTCGTTGGTCTCAATTGCACCATACACACTCTTGGCAGTCTTTATGAATGACTATTATCTTAGCATGTGATTTGAAGATGTAGCAACTAAAATTTTTTTTGTTGAACACCATGATATAGCTATATCTCAACAAGTAAATAGATAGCCTATTTGATATCGGACATTATGTGGATCAGACAAATAGCATGCATCAGCATAACCAATCATTTGTGAATTGAATTCATTAGAATAAAATAATCTTATGTCAATGGCTCCTCGGAGGTATCTGAAAATATGCTTGCTCCTGGCTCATTATCTTCTTTATTTCTTAATTTTTGTTTTCTTCCTTCTTCTTCTTCTTATTCAGGTAAGAAAGTGGTAATGGTGGAGGATTTCGTGACTTAGGCTGTAAATCAGGGCCATTCATAGGCAATATCGAAGCTTCATACATTTATTGATATGTCTCGACCTTATAGCAATCATTAACATAGTCTAAAATCTCATCATTTTTCAACTAAATGGATTATATAACATGCTTCAATGAATTGATGATAGTTCCCGTTCTCTACAACTGCTATATAAATCAACAGCTCAAGTGTCACCTTCGACAGGCTCAACTACTTCATAGTTCCACATGTTTGATCTTTTAGGAATATAACTAGCATTATTTCTTGTTTTGCTTTCTTCTTCATAGCAGGTCAAGTATCATTAAGATTCCATTTTCAGCTTACTCCCTTTTTGACTTAATTCTTGTTATGAGTAAGTGTTTAATGGTCTTCAAAAGTTTAAGAATTGATTTAAATCTTGCATCAAGAATGAGTTTACATTGATTGTTCAAATAAAAGAATGTCACACTTGGGAACAGAAGAGAAATGTGGCATGACCATTCACTAGGTACTTTAACAGAAAGTGATGCAATAAGCATCTTTATCTAATTCAGACTAGTCAGCCATACAAGCATCAAAGCCGCCAATAGTTGTTGTCGAAGTTGTCTTCCAAAGAATATTTGTAAAAGCCATTCCACAAACCCAACTCTATTGATATTTTTACATATCGCCCACAAACGATGAGAAACACCAGACAACACTAATTCAAAAGCTTCAAGGATTTCCTTTTGCTTATCTAACATAAAATCCAGAAGTATTGCTCTTCTCAAGATCATTCATCAAATATGTTAATGTAACGATCCGTTTGGTCGTTTAGCACTTTAAAACTACGAAAAGGGTATGGGACTATATTGTATTTATTTATATGATTTTAATATATGAAATGGTGCATGAATTAGTTAAGTAAGTAAGTGGGCCAAGCCCACTGCCCTTTTTTCTGGCACGTTATATTCCAAAAGAAAGAGGAAAAAATAGAAGAAAAATAAATCATTCACTTATTTCTAACCTAGAGGGTAGAAGAAGGACGAACAGAAGGGGCATTGTCAGTTAATGTTGAAGGAGCAGTGAAGTTTTATTTTATTTCCACCAAATACAAAGGCAATCAGGTATGCTATCCGTCTAGTCCTTGTTCCTTTTGCCTAGAATTATCAATTTGTGCATTGGTCAACATAATGAATAGGACAAGTAGGAGCCAACTAGTACAATATTGGGTGGCAGCAAAAGGACGAGTGGATGGAGAAAAATGGCTTCACACGTTTTATTTTATTTTATTTTCCTTGTATGCTATTGTAGTAAATTGTCAGCTTTCTTTTGCTTTGGAAAGTGTCCCATGATTTGTTTATTATAATATTGGGTTGTGAAGAGGGATTTTCCAATACAATGGTCAACTGAATAGAGGACAAAATAGGAAGCTAGGGTGTACAACTACTGTTGGACAATAGGGACGACTTGGGTGGGGAAAATATTTCACACGTTCTCTTACTCTTCCCTTGTATGCACTGTGCGTTTTTTTCAATTTGTAGGCACTGTACATTCTTCCAATTTCAAAGTGTCCTTTTATGTTTATCTTGCCAATATTTAAATCCTTACATATTAAGTCTTATGTTTAATTCTGTTCGTGTTCTTTTGTTGAAGGTCCTCCGGTTTCATTATTTCACTTCCATTTTTGAATTTTGTCTTTATGTTATTAGTTTGCCACTTTAATTTTTAATACATTGGGTGTTGTCTAATTAAATATTACGATATCTTATTATATGAACACCTTGAAATTCATGGTATTTGAGTGCTGAAAGTGAGATGTTAATCATACGTGAAGATTTTGAGGTAATTAAAGGTTTTGAGCCCTAGTCTTAAAAGATGAGAATTTATAATTTGAGAGTCCATTTGTGAATGCAATTGACTAAATTTCTAGATATATGACCCTTAGGTTATGGGTAGAATGATATTTAAATAAAATTCCAATTTTGCCCTTGTGAGCCCAAGGCCACTTTTTGGGGTGCGTTTTTGGGTTTCGAATATAAATATAGCATTATGGGTGTCCTTAGATTCGAATTGTAACGTAGATCGCATATTTTATAGATTTTGATCGTTCAGAGGCTCTACGCAAAGGGACGACATTAGTTTGATTGTTCGTGGCATCCGCTCGGCATTGAGGTAGGTTACACTCTACTTTAGTTAGACTCTGATTAGAGAATCGTATGTAGTTGTAGAAAGTGACGGGGATAGCATGATAGGCCTTCGGGCATGAAGTGGAGGTGAATTCCAATTAGGTTGGTTTTGTCAGCTGTTATGTGGGCTTGTCGCCAAATGTGTTATTTCTGTGATTATCACTTGTTTGTATCTCCGTCACATACTAGTTCACTCATCACATGAAAAGGAATGGTAATATTGATAATTGAACAGTGGACAGTAATATGACTTGTATTTGTTGATTTATATTGATGATATTGTTGAGACTGATATCATGCATGGCATGCTTTCCATACTATTGTTGTGATGGTTGGTGAGGTGAGTGATTGAGAGACTCCGAGGTCTTTGCCGGAGATGGAGAGTGACAGAGAGACTCCGAGGTCTCTACCGGAGATTGAGAGTGATTAATAGCCTCCGAGGTTTCTGTCGGAGAGCACGAGTGGTACATGGACTTCGCGGGTCCTCCATGGATCATGACTTTGAGGCACTGCCCTTAGCATGTGTGTACGAGAGTGGAGTGAGAGAGGTGACTATTGCATTGCATTGCATTCATCCACTCATATATTTGACTGATCATTTGGTGAATTATATTTGTCTTGGTTGGTTTCATAATTCCTTTACACTTCACTTGTATATGATACGTGACCATACCTGTTTGCTCTATGTGCTACTTGTTGGTTTCAACTTCTTCATGCGTTATCTAATCATTGTCGACCTATTATGCATACCGGTACAAGTGTTGTACTGATACTACTCTTGCTGCACTTTTGTTGAGTGCAGAGTACGATCCAGGTTCCAGTTCTACACCCCGTGGTTGATACGCGAGGGTGACATCTTTCAGTCATTCAGGGTGAGCTACTTGGTCATCTGTGGCCCCTGAAGGACCTCCTCTATATATTTCTGTTTTTGTATTCGACAGACAATATGTAGCCTTCAGGTATTTTCAGACTTCTATTCCGTACTATGTTAGCGCTCTTGTACCCTTTGACCAGATTTTTGGGGTTGTCGTGACATTTCTAGTTATGATAAGTATTTAAGACTTGATAACTTATTCTTATTTAATTTTCCGCTTATTTAATTTGTTATTAGTAATGTGGTTCGCCTATTCGGAGGGATAGTGTAGGTGCCACCACGACTCGCAAATTGGGTCGTGACAAGTTGGTATCAGAGCTCCTAGGTTAATTGGTCTAATGAGTACAAGAGAAATGTCTAGTAGAGTCTTGCGGATTGGTACGTAGACATTCGTACCCATCCTCGAGAGGCTATAGGACATTTAGGAAACACTCCACTTGTTTTTCTCTTTTCGTACTAGTTCAATCCGATTGGTATTTGGTTCATTCTTTTCGTGCGAGATTCTTCAGATTGGTATCTTAATCTCATTTCTATGTTCTCTCACAGATGGTGAGGACGCGATCACCGCTACTGGAGGTCAGGAGCCTGCACTTGCACCCACACCGGCATCCATACCCGTTGCCCGAGCAGCTGTCCGTGGGCGAGGCAGGGGACGTGGCAGGGGTAGAGGCCGTGCAGCTATTCCAGATAGGAACCAAGCACCAGCACCTGCTCAGGACCCTGACATAGAGTTGACTCCGGAGCTTGACGACATTTCGGAGGAGGAGATTAGGGCTGCTGAGACACAGCCTGGGGTCGCTGCTACTCCTGATTTTCAGGAGGCTGTGTTTCGAGTGTTAGGGTACTTTGATAGTTTGGCTCAGGCGGCATGATTCCAGTTGCTCCAGATGGCTTGCAGACTAGAGTGGGAGGTCATACTCCTGATGCTACGGTTGCTCCAGGATTTCGGATATCGAGGGTATTGCCGGCAGCAGCAGTGGCTCCTTGTATTGATGCTACACCAGCGCCTGATTTTGCTCTAAGGCCTATGGATGGGCCAGTGTTGACCAGTGAGAAGCGAAAATTGTTCGAGGGTTTACCAAAATGTCTCCTCCTTGGTTCTATGGTACTCCCGGGGAGGATGCGTATGAATTTATTGTTAGCTGCCATGAGATGCTTCATAAGTTGGGTGTAGTGGAGTCTCACGGGGTAGATTATGTTTCTTTCCAGTTAGTTGGGGATGCCAAGCAGTGGTGGAAATCGTACATGGAGTGTCGACCAATTGGGTCGCCACCTTTGACCTGGACCCAGTTCTACCAGGTGTTCCTGAAGAAGTATGTCCCTCGTACTCTGAGAGACAACAGGAAGGATGAGTTTTCGACATTGGAGCAGTGGGGTAGGTCGGTTGCGGAGTATGAGACCAGATTTCTCGCTTTGTCCCGTTATGCGACGACATTACTTCCCACAGAGGCTGAGAGATTGAGGAGATTTGTGAAGGGTTTGGACCTTCCGCTTCGGCTGGCGACCTTAAAGTTGGAGGCTTCTGGGCCTCATTTCAGTCAGTAGTAGAGCATGCCAGGAGGGTTGAGTCAGAGATGGGTCGGGCACATAGTGGGGGTGGCGAAAGCTCGTAGATTTGACAGTTTCAGAGGTCCTATTAGAGGTGAGGGACACCATGACAGGGTTCGTCATCATCCCTACAACCGCCCTATCCAGTTATCACTACAGGCTTTAACAGGTGGTTCTTCAAGTTATAACGGGCACAGTTCTGAGCAGACTTCCAGAGGTTCTTACTCTCGACCTTCAGACCGCGAAGGGTATTCTGGTTCTTCTATGACAATTCAGCAACCTATGGCCAGAGGAACATGTTTTGAGTGTGGTGAGACAGGGCATTACGCGAGAGAGTGTCCTAGATCCAGGCAGGGTTCCAGAGTTTAGACATCTAGGCCTACAGCACTGCCAGCTAGAGGAGGAGGATATTCTAGTAGAGGGGGTTTGTAGTCGGGCAGGGGTGGCCATCAGCCTAACAGAGGTGGTTATCAGTTTGGTAGGGGCAGCGCTCAGTCAGTGAGAGGAGGATCTCAGGAAGTCCGTGGTGGTCGTGGAGGCACACAGTCCGAGGGTTGACATGCCCATTTCTAGCTTTTCTGGGTAGACCAGAGGTCGAGGCCTCTAATGCGGTTATCACAGGTATTATTTCGGTTTGTCACCGATCAACTTCTGTCTTATTTGATCCAGGTTCTACTTTCTCTTATGTGTCTACCTATTTCTCTACGGGTCTGGATATGCTTTGTGATATACTTGATGTACCTATTCGTGTCTCTACTCCTGTCGGAGATTCTGTGATGGTAGACCGGGTCCATAGGTCTTGTGTGGTCACGTTTATGGGGTATGATACTTGGATAGACTTGGTTATTTTGAATATGGTGGACTTTGATATTATTTTGGGCATGGACTGGTTATCTCCTTATCATGCTATTTTAGACTGTCATGCTAAGACAGTCACGTTGGCCATGCCAGGTATTCCACGGTTAGAGTGGAAGGGTACTCCTAGTCCAGCACCTAAGAAGATCATATCATTTCTTCGGGCGAAGAAGTTAGTGGATAAGGGATGTTTAGCATATTTGGCTCATATTCGGGATACTAGTGTGGATACTCCTTCCGTAGAGTCAGTGCCAGTTTTTTGTGAGTTCTCAGAGGTTTTCCCTACAGATTTGCCTGGTATGCCGCCTAATCGAGATATTGACTTTTGCATTGACTTGGAGCCAGGCACCCGACCTATTTCTATTCCACCCTATCGGATGGCTCCGACAGAGTTGAGAGAGTTGAAGGAGCGGTTGCAAGACTTGTTGAGCAAAGGATTTATTAGACCCAGTATTTCTCCTTGGGGTGCTCCCGTTCTGTTCGTGAAGAAGAAAGATGGTACCATGCGAATTTGTATCGATTATCGGCAATTAAACAAGGTTACGATCAGAAATAAGTATACAATACCCCGCATTGATGACTTATTTGATCAGCTTCAGGGTGCGTCGATATTTTCTAAGATTGATTTAAGGTCAGGCTATCATCAGTTGAAGATTCGAGCGGAGGATGTTCCGAAGACCGCTTTCAGGACCCGTTATGGTCATTATGAGTTCTTGGTGATGTCCTTCGGGCTTACAAATGCCCCTGCAGCCTTCATGAATTTGATGAATGGGATCTTCAAGCCTTACTTGGATTCATTTGTGATCGTGTTTATTGATGACATCCTGGTGTACTCTCGGAGTAAGGAAGATCATGAGAAGCATCTGAGGATCGTGCTTGGCCTGTTCAAGGAGAAGAAATTGTATGCCAAGTTTTCCAAGTGTGAGTTCTGGCTCAGTTCCGTAGCATTTTTGGGATATGTTGTGTCCAAGGATGGGATTATGATTGATCCCAAAAAGATCGAGGCGGTTAGAGATTGGGCCAGGCCTACTTCGGTGACTGAGATTCGGAGCTTCGTAGGCCTTGCGAGTTATTATCGCCGATTTGTGAAGGGATTTTCATCTATTGCTTCCCATTTGACTAGGTTGACTCAAAAGAATGTGCCTTTCCAGTGGTCTGATGAGTGTGAGGAGAGCTTTTAAAAGCTTAAGGCTTTATTGACTTCAGCCCCGATTTTGGCTTTACCAGTAGAGGAAAAGGACTTTACTGTTTATTGTGATGCTTCACGCATTGGCTTGGGATGTGTGTTGATGCAAGAGGGTAAGGTGATCGCGTATGCTTCGAGACAGTTGAAGGTTCACGAGAAGAACTACCCCACTCATGACTTGGAGTTGGCTGCAGTAGTCTTCGCTTTGAAGATTTGGAGGCATTACTTGTATGGAGTTCATTGTGAGGTCTTCACAGATCATCGTAGCCTTCAGCATGTGTTTAGTCAGAGAGATTTGAACTCGAGGCAGCGTAGATATATGGAGTTGCTCAAGGATTATGATATTACTATCCTTTATCATCTGGGAAAAGCTAATGTGGTAGCTGATGCGTTGAGCCGAAAGGCAGTGAGTATGGGCAGCTTGGCGCGTTTGATTGTGGGAGAGCGTCCTTTAGCTATGGAGGTTCAGTGTTTGGCTAATAGTATGGTGAGGATTGATATTTCAGAACCTGGTAAGGTTCTAGCTTGTCTGGAGGCGAGGTCGTCTCTTTTAGAGCAGATTAGGGCCCAACAGTTTGAGGATGTTAAATTGTGCAAGATTGGGGATAAAGTGCTAAGTGGAGAAGCCAAAGAGGCTATTCTTGATGATGAGGGTGTTTTGAGGATTAAGGGGCGCATTTGCGTTCCTAGAGTTGGTGATTTGATTCTGTTGATCTTGAAAGAGGCTCATAGTTCCAGATACTCTATTCATCCAGGAGCAACAAAGATGTATCGTGACTTGAGGCAACACTATTGGTGGGGTAGAATGAAGAGAGACATTGTGGAGTTTTTTGCTCAGTGTTCGAATTGCCAGCAGGTTAAGTATGAGCACCAGAGACCAGGTGGTGTGCTTCAGAGGGTGCCCATTCCCGAATGGAAATGGGAAAGGATCGCTATCGATTTCGTGGTTGGTCTTCCGAAGACTCTGGGCAAGTTTGATTCGATTTGGGTTATCGTGGATAGGTTGACTAAGTCCGCGCACTTCATTCCGGTTCAGACTACTTATAACGTGGAGAAGTTGTCCAGGATATACATCCGAGAGATAGTGCGATTGCACGGGGTTCCTATTTCCATTATTTCCGACAGAGGCACTCAGTTTACTTCCCATTTCTGGAGGACTTTGCAGAAGGAATTGGGAACTCATTTAGACCTTAGCACCGCGTTCCACCCGCGGAGAGATGGTCAGTCCGAGAGGACTATTCAGGTGCTTGAGGATATGTTGAGGGCTTGTGTTATTGATTTTGGTGGTCATTGGGACAAATTCTTACCCTTGGCAGAGTTCGCATACAACAATAGCTACCATGCCAGTATTGACATGGCGCCATTCGAGGCTTTATATGGTAGGAGGTGTCGTTCCCCTATTGGGTGGTTTGATGCTTTTGAGGTTCGACCTTGGGGTACTGATCTGCTGAGGGAGTCTTTGGACAAGGTGAAGCTTATTCAGGGAAAGCTTCTGGCAACTCAGAGTAGGCAAAAGGAGTATGCGGACCGGAAGGTTCGTGATACAGAGTTCATGGTTGGTGAGCAGGTCCTATTGAAGGTTTCACCCATGAAGGGTGTAATGCGGTTCGGGAAGAAGGCCAAGTTGAGCCCTAGGTTTATTGGCCCTTTTGAGATTCTTCGTCGGGTTGGTGAGGTGGCATATGAGTTAGCTTTGCCACCAGGTTTGGCAGGTGTTCATCCGGTATTCCATATTTTCATGCTGAAGAAGTACCATTCAGATGGGTCTTATATCATTAGGTGGGATTCAGTATTATTTGATCAGAATCTGTCCTTCGAGGAAGAGCCGGTAGCAATCTTGGATAGGCAAGTGAGAAAGTTGAGGTCCAAGGAAATTGCTTCAGTCAAGGTGCAGTGGAAGCACCGTCCGGTTGAGGAGGCTACTTGGGAGACCGAGGCGGATATGCAGAGTAGATATCCTCAGTTGTTCGACAGTTCAGGTACCTCCTTTTCTCCACCTTTACCTTTGTCGCTCGAGGACGAGCGATTGTTTGATTGTTATCTGATGTAATGACCCGTTTGGTCGTTTAGCACTTTAAAACTACGAAAAGGGTATGGGACTATATTGTATTTATTTATATGATTTTAATATATGAAATGGTGCGTGAATTAGTTAAGTAAGTAAGTGGGCCAAGCCCACTACCTTTTTTTCTCGCACGTTATATTCCAAAAGAAAGAGGAAAAAATAGAAGAAAAAAAAATCATTCACTTATTTCTAACCTAGAGGGGAGAAGAAGGACGAACAGAAGGGGCATTGTCAGTTAATGTTGAAGGAGCAGTGAAGTTTTATTTTATTTCCACCAAATACAAAGGCAATCAGGTATGCTATCCGTCTACTTCTTGTTCCTTTTGCCTAGAATTATCAATTTGTGCATTGGTCAACATAATGAATAGGACAAGTATGAGACAACTAGTACAATTTTGGGTGGCAGCAAAAGGACGAGTGGATGGATAAAAATGGCTTCACACGTTTTTATTTTTTTTAATTTTCCTTGTATGCTATTGTAGTAAATTGTGAGCTTTCTTTTGCTTTGGAAAGTGTCCCATGATTTGTTTATTATAATATTAGGTTGTGAAGAGGGATTTTCCAATACAATGGTCAACTGAATAGAGGACAAAATAGGAAGCTAGGGTGTACAACTACTGTTGGACAATAGGGACGAATTGGGTGGGAAATATATTTCACACGTTCTCTTACTCTTCCCTTGTATGCACTGTGCGTTTTTTTCAATTTGTAGGCACTGTACATTCTTCCAATTTCAAAGTGTCCTTTTATGTTTATCTTGCCAATATTTAAATCCTTACATATTAAGTCTTATGTTTGATTCTGTTCGTGTTCTTTTGTTGAAGGTCCTCCGGTTTCATTATTTCAATTTCATTTTTGAATTTTGTCTTTATGTTATTAGTTTGCCACTTTAATTTTTAATACATTGGGTGTTGTCTAATTAAATATTACGGTATCTTATTATATGAACACCTTCAAATTCATGGTATTTGAGTGGTGAAAAGTGAGATGTTAATCATACGTGAAGATTTTGAGGTAATTAAAGGTTTTGAGCCCTAGTCTTAAAAGATGAGAATTTATAATTTGAGAGTTCATTTGTGAATGCCATTGACTAAATTTCTAGATATATGACCCTTAGGTTATGGGTAGATTGATATTTAAATAAAATTCCAATTTTGCCCTTGTGAGCCCAAGGCCACTTTTTGGGGTGCGTTTTTGGGTTTCGAATATAAATATAGCAATATGGGTGTCCTTAGATTCGAATTCTAACGTAGATCGCATATTTTATAGATTTTGATCGTTTAGAGGCTCTAAGCAAAGGGCCGACATTAGTTTGATTGTTCGTGGCATCCGCTCGGCATTGAGGTAGGTTACGGTCTACTTTAGTTAGACTCTGATTAGAGAATCGTATGTAGTTGTAGAAAGTGACGGGGATAGCATGATAGGCCTTCGGGCATGAAGTGGAGGTGAATTCCAATTAGGTTGGTTTTATTAGCTGTTATGTGGGCTTGTCGCCAAATGTGTTATTTCTGTGATTATCACTTGTTTATATCTCCGTCACATACTAGTTCACTCATCACATGAAAAGGAATTGTAATATTGATAATTGAACAGTGGACAGTAATATGACTTGTATTTGTTGATTTATATTGGTGATATTGTTGAGACTGATATCATGCATGACATGCTTTCCATACTATTGTTGTGATGGTTGATGAGGTGAGTGATTGAGAGACTCCGAGGTCTTTGCCGGAGATGGAGAGTGACAGAGAGACTCTGAGGTCTCTGCCGGAGATTGAGAGTGATTAATAGCCTCTGAGGTTTCTGCCGGAGACCACGAGTGGTACATGGACTTCGCGGGTCCCCCATGGATCATGGCTTTGAGGCACTGCCCTTAGCATGTGTGTACGAGAGTGGAGTGAGAGAGGTGACTATTGCATTGCATTGCATTCATCCACTCATATATTTGACTGATCATTTGGTGAATTATATTTGTCTTGGTTGATTTCATGATTCCTTTACACTTTACTTGTATATGATATGTGACCATACCTATTTGCTCTATGTGCTACTTGTTGGTTTCAACTTCTTCATGCGTTATCTAATCATTGTCGACCTATGATGCATACCGATACAAGTGTTGTACTGATACTACTCTTGCTGCACTTTTGTTGAGTGCAGAGTACGATCCAGGTTCCAGTTCTACACCCCGTGGCTGATACGCGAGGGTGACATCTTTCAGTCATTCAGGGTGAGCTACTTGGTCATCCGTGGCCCCTGAAGGACCTCCTCTATTTATTTCTGTTTTTGTATTCGACAGACAATATGTAGCCTTCGGGTATTTTCAGACTTCTATTCCGTACTATGTTAGCGCTCTTGTACCCTTTGACCAGATTTTTGGGGTTATCGTGACATTTCTAGTTTTGATAAGTATTTAAGACTTGATAACTTATTCTTATTTAATTTTCCGCTTATTTAATTTGTTATTAGTAATGTGGTTCGCCTACTCGGAGGGATAGTGTAGGTGCCACCACGACTCGCGAATTGGGTCGTGACAGTTAAGAACCATTGTCATGTTTCCTTATTTTCCTTCTTAACTAGTGCATAAGCTATTGGAAAAATGTTAGTTCCGTCCAAAGTAACAGATGATAGTCATTATGCACCATATGTAATACCCTACAGCGAACATCCATGGACTGCCAAATTCCTCTCATACTCGGGCAGAATACAACTCATTAGAAGTGTGCGTTTTTGCAATTAAAATCTATTGGTCCCAAATTTCTTATTGCCAAAGAAGCTAATCCAAGACTGAATCTGTATGCAGGAAATACCTATGGACTGGTAGTATTAGTCTATCCAAGAAGGCACTAGTTGCTTGGGAGAAGTTGTGCTATCGCAGAGCTGCAGGGGGGCTGAACCTGCTTGATATTCGCAGATGGAACAAAGTTGCACTATGCAAACTCTTGTGGAATGTATGTACTAAAAAGGACAAGCTCTGGGTCCTTTGGGTGCATACTTACTACATAAAGCAGGGGCTGGTGTGGGAAGCTAACTGTAAGCAGGCTTCTTGGATGATGAAAAAGATTCTTGGTGCAAAGAAGTATCTGGATGTCCAAAATGGATCTCCATCTTACAACTTTCTCTAATGGAAAGTTTACTGACCAGAGATAGACTAATGAAGTGGGGAGCAATTGATTCAGCTGGTTGTCCCTTGTGTTACCACATCAATGAGTGCCATGATCACTTATTCTTTGCATGCTCCTACTCATTTGGGGTCTGGAGTAAACTGTTACGGTTGCAGAGCATTCATAGAACTGCAAAGAATTGGCAGGAGGAGAAACAATGGGCTGCTACATATGCAACTGGGAGAAGTGTGAAGGCTGAAATCTACTGGATGTGCTTAGCTGGGGCTATTTATCATGTATGGTTAGAAAGGAATTCTCGTGTATTTCGAGAAGGACAAATGGAGGAAAGAGCTATGGTGCGACAGATTATTCAATAAGTGTTTGTTAGGGGTTCAATGAAGAAAAAGATAGCTAACAAGTTAGACTTTATGAATTTCTATCCTTGAGCTAATATCAATGTATAGACAGGATAGTTTTGATGTTTAATTTTGTTTGTGACAGGTTTGAGACTTGATGTTCAACCTGTCGAAGAGTTTTGTACTCTACAGATTTACTTGGTAATAATACATGTTAGTTTCCAAAAAACAAAATATATATATTACTCCTGACTAACCCTTATAAAGGGTTAAACCATACTTGTGCCAAAAAACCACAGATTACTTGTCTTAACCATATCGCTTTGGCCATATTCTTAAAATTTTATAGATTTATTATTGTCCTATTTACATAGCCAAAATATTCGACTTTTCCACCTATGTAGCCTCTTATCGAACTACCATAAATGATCCACCATGGTTTCGATTGTGAAAAACGATGCCTCAGTGATAGGATCTGCACTTACTATCACAAATGTAAAACTGTTACTTGTATATAAATCTGAATATATAAAGCCGACAAAGAACTACAAGTTCATTATAATGAATATATTAAAATAGTTGAACTTTATATCAAATAAAAAACTTAGTTGAACTTTGCAACATCAGTTATATGTATAAATTAATGTGAATGCTTAAAGGTTTTGAATATCGATAATACCATAGTTGGGTGTGGATGATTGGCCATTTAAACTTTGGACCAGCGCTCTTCCTATTCTTCTCATGCTTCAATCCACAATATTAGTGTTTTTAGTGATGAAGAAGATGTTTAGTCCAAGAAATAGAAATATACTATAGAATCGGAAAAGCCAGAAATTTTCAATGGCTGTAGGTTCTTTTACCTTGTTTGTGTATCTGCGTTTATTTAATCACAATTTGAAGCCATTTATAGGGCACAAGCATGCAGCTGAGGTGCCATTGTAGTAGGATGTCTTATGGGATAAATTAGATCTTAATGAAGAATTGACATACTTTAGTCGGTGTAAGTTGAGAACTACAGCATAAAAAAAGGTCTTCACTAGCTGAGAATACTAAATTCTTCCTTTTTACCCTTTTGGTTGTAGTTTCTTTTAATTATGGTTTTCTAGGAGACTGAAGCATCTTTATGCAACTATATATCATCCCTAGATCTTTTAGATTCATCGCCCTGATCCATTTTCTATTGAAGTGCTGTTAAGCATAGTGAATTCCAATGCTTAAACATTACCATTTGATAAACCCCTGGTGGGTAACATAATTCCTTGGCCTATATGGTTCAGGAAGCCAATTTTTTGGACCTAAAATAATACTGTAGGAATTAACTAAAAATTGTTTGCAAATAACTGGTTCCTTTTCCAGAAATTGAAGATATGACGTTTTTGGCTGTGCACAAACAAAACATATTGTGCAGAATGCTGTACCTCATTCGTAACCGGAACAGAGTAGTAAGAGTTAGCATGTACAAAAGAATTTCATGTATTCTTGAATAATTATCAGGTTAGTTAAGATTTCTGGAGAAATATATATATTAATTACACTACAAAAAAAACAGGCAAAAACCGTCAGCCCGCATCGTTTTTTTTAAGAAACCGATGAGAAATCGACGGAACACGGTCCGTCGGTTTTCATTCCGCTGCTTTTTGAAAACCGACGGACTGCGTTGTTTTTTTTGTTATAGACAGTGTTGGTTACGGCCTCCGTCGGTTTTTAATCTGATAATATAAAATATTATAAAAAAACCGATGGACTGCGTCATTTTTTAAAATTATTTTTTATTCATTTATTTTCCTTCAATATTTTATAATAAAAAAGAAATCCAGAAAACTGACAGACTGTGTCGGTTTTCCGTCATTTTTTTGGAAAAAAAACCAGCAGCAAATTGCTGCATTTTCTGCAGCCACACCTGCACAAAACCAACAACCAAACTAGCTATAAACCAGCACTAAATGCTGCCAAATTAATTCTAAAAGAGCTACAACACATAAAATCATCTTAAGTAACAATCAAACACTTCAAATACGATCTAAAAAGACCATTAAAGTTCAACTAAAAAGACCATTAAAGTTCAAATTATTAAAGGGATTCCACCAAAAGTACCATTAACTAATTTTAACATAAGTCCATAAAGTCTAAAACACAAGAAACTGAAATCCAAACTAAGGCAACTCATCATCCGGTGTTCGTGCTATGAATTTGCCGTCCTCATCCATGTCTTCATCATCTTTGGGTCAGGACGGGGAAAGGGGCACACCAAATCGTCCATATACAATTTGGCTTTTAATTTGTGCCTGGAGCGATTTGAGGTTCTCTTTCATCACCCTACTTTCCTCAACTCTTTGTGCCTCGGTCTCCGTTAATTTTCGATTAAGTTGTTCGATTTGTTGTGCCATAGCTGCGACCTAAACACCATCAACTCTCTCGGCCTGTCGAGAAGACTCTTCACCTCGCAGTCCTGACTGAATGCGACTTAAGTTGTTCTTTCGGCCTAGATCGTACGCTCTACCCTTTTGTACTCCCCCAACTGCTCTACACCAAAATTCTATCTCTAATTCTGGTGGAGGGCAGCTTGGCTGGCCTTTAGGCTGAGTTTGGCTGTACTGTTGCACTTGTTGCATAAACTGATTCTGTATATTTAAAAATAAAGTTAATATATAACGAATATATCATAATTAGACTTATATAATTACTTAAATAATAAAATTATCACTTACATAAGAATTCTCAGCCCTGCCCTCGACCCATTCGATCGGATCCGACTCTTGCTTTTTTTTTTTTTTGTGGGTCTTTAGGAATAGCTCATCCTGAGTCGGCATCTGCCCATCGCCTTTTTCTACAAAAAAGTTAAAGATAGAATTAATAACTCAATAATGACATCTTGATCATAGGTAACTTTAAAAGTATAAAACTACTTACCATTGTCCTAGAAACGTGCCCCTGACTTCTTTCACCTGCAATGTGCAAAGAGCCACTTTCTAGGATGCACGGGTAGCCTTTGCCTGCTCAGACTTGGCGATAAACTCACGAGTTCGCCAATATGCTTTAAGTTTCTCCCACTTTCCGTTGGTTAGCCATTCGGGCTTCTTCATATGCTTTCTAGCCCTCGAATACCAATCAGACAACCTTGCACCCCCCTTCTTCTCAAAGTTCGCAGCAACCCTTTTATTGTATACTCGATCCCATGTGCACAACATCTGCAAATGAAATTGCTAATGTCAGATGATATATAAAAGTAAAAAATGTATGAAATGTATAATAAGATGTATACGTTAAACTCGTTAAACATAGCCTATCGAGTATCGTATGGGATTTCACCCCATGAAGTATAAAGGCGATCACCATAAAGCCTCCGAACAACATCCAGGATGACTTTTGTACTATCTTTGTCTGGATAGTACCTGCAGTTAAAAATTTCAACACATAAATGATTAAGGTGATAAAAACTTTATGAAAAATTAATAAAATGAAATCTTACCCAACTCCCTCAGACACAATGAAAAGCTGACCCATTGAATCTCTATCTCCGGGCTCTAGACCATGATCTGCCGGTGTCAGTGCTAGGGCAGGTGCAGGTGGAGCTGCTCCTACATAAGCTGAAGGAGGACAGGTCTGAGTTTGGCTCAGAGCTGGTATCTATAAGGCGCAAATTAAATAGACTGGGAGATGAATCTGCACGTGGAAAGGGAGATAATGAGGTCGATGTGGACGGAGAGAATCCTCGTGGTGGACCATACATATGTGTGTGTATAAAAGTAGGATGGGTAAATGAGGGCGATTGAGGTGTTAGCGCCTGGTAGACCCACTGACCAGACTGGGGCTGCATAGTATGACTAGACATAAAAAAATAAAAAAAATAAAAAGAGGCAGAGTAGAGTGCATATATGGCGTGGAGGGAATGGACTAGCTAGTAGTAACATTTGGATCTACAGGTCTCTTATCTTTTTTCTTACTACTACTACCTCTACCAGTACCTCAACCTCTACCTCGACCTCTACCTCTACCTTTACCTCTACCTTGATCACTACCACCTGATGACATTTGCATACAAATTTACGTTAGTATAAAAAATCTAATATAATTAACAAGTACAAAAAGTTAATTACGCTAGAATAAAATATTAACAAGTATAGAAATGTTTCATTAGCAAGTATAGAATAAACTAACATGCAACTAGTCATCCGCCCTGTCATCTTCCCACTCATCCTCATTTGTTTCATTTTCATCAAATGATTCTTCTTGATCGCTTGTTTCATTTCAATCAGTTGATTCTTCCTCAACATTTTCTACGAATGCCACCTCATCTTCGCAACTTCTTCTAATATGTGTTAAGGATGTTCAAGACAATTTTCCAACTCTGAGTCCACCGTTTGATGAACAACTAGTATATCGTTTTGATACACCACATCTAACACATTATCGACCTCAATCCTATCCACAAGCATAGTCTTTATAACCACCCAAGGATATGAAGCATAATGCACTTGCTTAGCATTTTGTGCAATTATAAAGGGATCATAGCGATTGCACTGTCTTGTGTGTTTGACTTCAATTACATTATGCTGACGATTCACCCTTGTACCTCTTTGGCTTGAATCAAACCACTTGCACCGAAATGATGGTATCTTCTTCTTAGGATAACCAGGATATTTAAGTTATATGATATCATGTAGCACACCGTAATAATCAACAGTTACACCGCTACCATCAGCATTGCCTTTAATGCATACTCCACTATTATTATCTTTCGTATATTGAGAAACTTCTTCGGTTTGAAACTTGTAACCATTCACAGTGTACTTTTTCATTATCTTAACTTGACTGCCAAGTCCGAGGGCTATATCTTTCATAAATTGGGTAGGTTCTCCTGTATGATAAACCTATATAATAAGGAGGAAAATTAATTGAAAGTATGAAATGAACCTCCACACTTACAAAATCGTACAACCAATGGAAAAACTTCGAATATATGGCTTCATCGCCCTCATGTTCTACAAAGTAACTGTTCGACAGATGCAAGATTTTCATTTGTGTCACCCTTATCAGTTACCCATGTAATTCAATAACATAATTCGACACTTACCAAATATATACTTGAATTTCAGGGCAATTGAGCAAAATATGTGTCACAGCTGATTGCATCTCCATACTACTCAAGGTTGGTTTTGGATGCTTTTTAGAACCTCGGCCTGGTTGATTAAAGATGGACATTGGTGGGTAGTTAGGATCAACCTCACACTCATCATTATGGTTGGGCCTGTTTCTCATACACGACACTTGCTCTCTAAAGTAATATGAACAGAAATGCGTTGTTTCCTTAGCAAGATACTCTTCGCAAATAGATTCTTCAATCTTAGATCTCTGCTTAGCCAATTTTTTGCATTTGCCAATGGTCCTGCACATGTTTAATATCATGTCATATAGTAATTAGTTAAAAAAATAAATTAAAGAATGTGGTAGTAAGTTTGGATTCGTTACCTCTCGAAAGGATACATCCACTTTGTTTGGACCGGGCCTCCAAGGCGTGCCTCTTGTACAAGATGAAATGGAAGATGTTCCATCACATCAAAAAACCCACATGAAAAGATCTTCTTGAGCTTAGTTCTATTGACTAGCATATTCTGTTCCATTCTTTGAAGGTTATCTACCGTCAAAGTGTTAGAACACAAATCCTGGAAGAACAAACTTAACTCTATAATTGGTTTCATTATTCTTTCCAGTAGGCGACTAAATGCAATAGGAATCAAAGTTTCCATGAAAACGTGGCAATCATGTCTTTTCATACCAATCATTTTTTCCTCATTCATATCAGTACGCTTGTCAAAATTGGACGCATACCCTCTGGCATCCGCAAATTCTTAACCTACTGACAAATCTGTCGTTTCTCTTCCATAGTGAATGAAAAACTAGTCTTTGGCTTGAACACTTTATTATTGATTAATTCTTGCAAGTTCAATTCAGGGTGCCTACAATATTCCTTTAAGTCCAATCTAGCTTTTGGGTTATATTTTGTCTTGCCCTTAACATCCATAACGATGTTGAATAAATTATCAAAATAATTTTTTTCAATATGCATCACATCAAGATTATGCCATAGAAGATTATCCTTCAAATACGGTAACTCTCAGAATATGCTCTTTTAGTCCAATTATGTTCAACACCATAACCAGGTGGTCTATAAGGTGTAATTTCTGTGACCTTAGGCAAGTGACAAAACCTCCCTCAAATTTCCTCTCCTAAAAATGTTCGAGGTATCGGATCATTTACAATTTTATTCTTTCTAAATGCCTATTTCATTTTCTTGAATTCGTGATCCATAGGCAAGAACTGACAATGACAATCAAACCATGAATTTTTATGGCTATGTTTTAAAGTGAATGATTTACTATTTTCCATGAAATGATCACAAGATAGCTTTCCAACAGTCATCCAACCAGACAACTTCCCATACGCAGGAAAATCGTTAATAGTCCACGTTAAAGAAGCACGCAAAATGAAATTTTGTCTCAGTGGATACAGCATATGTCACTAAACCTTCACACCACAATTGTTGTAACTCATCAATCAAAGGTTGTAGATAGACATCAATCAAAACTTTTGGATTATGGGGACCGGGGATAATGCAATTTAGGAATATGTAGGGACATTGTCATACACATCTCAGGCGGGAGATTATATGGAGTAAGAAATATAGGCCAACAAGAATAGGGTGGAGCCGAAACAGAGTATGGTGTAAAACCATCCGCACACAAAACCAAACGAATGTTCCTTGGTTCACTAGAAAATCAGGATAAAATCTATCAAAATGTTTCCCCGCTTCTCTATCCGATGGATGACACATAACAACATGTGTCCTTCTATTTTTGCTGTGCCATCTCATGTGAGGAGCAGAACTCGGCGATGCGAACTACCTCTTTAACCTAGGTATAAGAGGTAAATAATGCATCGCCTTAATTGGAACCATCTTTCCATTAGGAGCCCGCCTAAAACACGTATGTCCACACAATTTACATTCATTTAAATCAACATCTTGCCTATAAAACAACATAAAACTGTTTGGACAACAATGAATTCTATCATACGACAATCCTAACTTAGAAACCAATCTCTTTGCTTGATAGTAACTCTTAGGTATGTCGAATTCCGGACTAACTAGTTCCTCCATAAGCTTAATCATTAAGTCCATAGTAGCTTCAGCAACAGTCCAATCTGATTTGATATTAATCATGCTAACTGCAACAGACAACATAGAATGCTGACCTCCTACCCAAAGTGGACGACTAGCCTCTTCTAATTCTTGATAAAAGCGCATTGCTTCTTTATTGAGAGGTTGCTCAAAATTTTGTTGAGGTTCAAACGTAGAATGTACCCCAAAAGCATCACCATATTATAAAATATATCATTGTCCCATCAGTCTCTCCATGATCAGTCCAAACAAAATATATCTTCTTAAACCCAAGACTATATAAATGAAGCTTAACCGTTTCCGGTTTCAAATACTTGCTACACTTGCAACGCGAACAAGGACACCTAATTACCCCTAAATTTTGGAAAGGGTGTAGCGACATTGCATGTATGATAACCCCTTTAACACCTTCAACAAATTCACCATTCACACCCACACGGTCACTATTAGTCATATTATACATCCATATACGATAATCCATCTTCAAAAATATATCCACAAATTATTGATGTTATAGAAATATTGTAACTTAAGAATTCTAACTTTAATATAACTTTGAAAAGCACAATCCAAACCAATTCTAAAAATTGAAAAGTGAAACTAGTCAAATAAAGTCTACATTTTAGTTTTGAGGTTATTGAAATATTGCAACTTAAAATTTCTAATTTAAATGTAACTTAAGAAAGCACAATCTCAACCAATTATACCTTTGAATTCTCAATAAAAATTCTAACTTTAATACCTTATGGATTCTAACTTTAATATAACTTTGAAAAGCACAATCTCAACCAATTCTAAAAATTGAAAAGTAAAACTAGTCAAATAAAGTGTACATTTTAGTTTTGAGGTTATAGAAATATTATAACTTAACAATTCTAACTTTAATATAACTTAAGAAAGTACAATCTCAACCAATTCTTACTTTGAATGCTCAATAAAAATTCTAACTTTAATAACTTATGGATTCTAACTTAAATATAACTTTGAAAAGCACAATCCCAACCAATTCTAAAATTCGAAAAGTAAAACTAGTCAAATAAAGTCTACATTTTTGCACAAATTCAATATCAATAATATTACAAATGATGTTAACTAAGCTAACACAAATACATTGACAATGAACATAAAATATAGCATAACTCAAGCCAAAAAAAAAAAAAAAAAGTTGAAAAGTAAACTAGTCAAATGAAGTTTACATTTTTTCACAAATTCAACATCAATAAGATTGCAAATGATGTTTAACAAAGCTAAATAGACTAACATTGGGCCTAAAATCTACAAACAAAACTAACATTGAAAGCCCTAATTTGAGTACTAACCTCAATGAAAAGGGGCGAGAGAGGTCGCCGACGGGAGGTACGGTCGCACTGGTGGGTGGCAAGTGCGGTGGCAGAGGTGGGCGGCGAGAGTTTTTTTTTTTTTTTTTTTTTTTTAAGTGTTGGGGAAAGAGGGAAATGGGAAAAGAAAGACCCGTCTGGTCTTGATGTTAAAAAAAAATAAAAAAAATTGGCTGACTGAACCGACATAGTCCGTCAGTTTTTAATTAATTTTGACCCGCCTTTGACCAAAACAAATAATTAAAGAAATGACGTAGTCCGTCGGTTTCTTAAAAAATCAAAATTATATTCTTTTATTAATGTTTAAAAAACTAATTGAATTATAAATTATTTATTATATTTTTAAAAATAAAACCGACTTATTCCGTCGGTTTTTAATTATTCAATTTTTTTAATAAAACCGATGTCCCACGTCGGTTTTGTTTGTAATAAATTTGGCGGAATTGTATGCGCCAATTTCCGCAAAAAAAAAAAAAAAAAAGACGTAGTGCGTTGGTTTTTCGTGACGACACTCTCCATCGATTTTTAACAGTTTTTTAGTAGTGATTGTTCGTAGGTAAGGAAGGTTTTCTGGTACTTATTTTACGTGGGACCTAAAATAAAATGATCAAGCAGGTCTTCTGGTGATGGTTTTAATTTTTTGCTATGCATTTCACCTAACTGCTCTTTTGATTTGCTTCATTAATGTACTCTGTTTGAATTATATATTGATTAGTAATCCTATAGGGAAGAATCTTACCTTCTAATTTTCTCCATTATCCTTTGCTTGAATTATCTACTGATAATGTCTTGATGCAGTGTATAAAGGCATTTTGTAGTGGTGGTATACAGTCATTAAGAAGTGAGGAGGATGCTTATGCTGATTCGAAAGTTTTTGGTTGCCTCCATGTTTTAGATTTACAGGTAAAGCGATTTGTCATTTTCTTTTAAACTCACATCTGCCCATCTTTAAACCCCGTTTTTTAAAGGTCAAACCCATCGATAGACACCTGTGGTCGTCCACTTCTTTCTCTTGAGCACCTAAAGTGACCCTTGTTCCATTTAAACACTTCAGATGGGCCCTTCCAATTCTACTTAGACACTTTTTGCACCGTTATCGGAGCAAAACCAATACCAAAGGGAGCGTCACCTCATTGCACATCCAACCAGCCCAAAAGTCCCAATTTTTAATGGTCAAAACTCCACGAATTTACAAATTAGTGAATTTACAATTAAAATGAGTTGGCACAATTTAATTGAGTCGGCACAATTTAAATGAGTTGACACAATTTAATTGGTCACTTAATCCATGTAGGAGACGACTGGTGTTGGTTTTGCTCCGATAACGGTGCAAAAAGTGTCTAAGTGGAATAGGAATAGCTCACCTGAAGTGTCTAAATGGAATAAGGGCTACTTTAGGTGCTTAAGTGAAAAAAATGTACGACCACAGGTGTTTGTCGATGAATTTGGTCTTTTTTAAATGAAACAACTATTGGAGGCAATAGGTGAATCCCAACTGTTCTAGAGTACATCTTCTGCTATCTTACTCTACTGGTATTCTATAAGTGCGTAACTCCCCTTCATCATGTATTTTTTTCCGAACACTGAGTAGAAAAACTAGTGATGCCTGATCAATTGCAAACATACTGCTAGAATAGTTTGGTATTAACTTATCTTAATTACTGATTGCCTAAAAGCTTACTTCAAAAGATCTAATTTCCATGAAGATAGATGTACTAATTAATGATCATCTGCCAGCATCATTTGGCGGCTGAATGCTCAGTGTGTGGATATATGTTAAAGGATGGTAGTCATATCTGTGTCGGTCGGCGCAAGACATCAAACGTTGGTACTTTTGATAAGCTGAATCACCAACCCCACCAATTACTCGCTAAAATATATTTTCCAAGCTCCTCTTAGTTTCAATCTTTTAGTTGATCGGTGTTTACTTGCCTTTTGAAGGTACTCCCAAAACTTTTCCCTATGCAGTGGTTTCTGGAATGGTAAAAAGTTGTCTGCTAAGCTGAAGACTACAACTCTTGCTTATAGGAAATGACGAAGTGTGCATATGGTAGATAGTTTTGTATACTATGCCTAATAAGATAGTTTTGGATACTATGCCTAATTAATGTACTTGTGTCTTTTGCACTAATGTAGACAAAGAATCCTATTATATATGCATAAGGATGTACATAAAAGTGCTTTTGTGATGGTTATCTATCTCGCACATGTGCGTGGACTAGCAAACTATGCTCTTGCAATGCACGGGGCTCAACATGATTAATCACTTTAGTTAGTCTTTATGGTTTGTATATTTTGCAAAGAATACTGCGATTCTCTTTAGTGAGTCTCCATATTTTGTTTCTTTTCCTTTTATTTTTCGTCTTAATTTCTCAATTGTTGTTAAAATTTGTCTTATTTTGGTTGTGTCCGCCTCTTTTTATATTTAGTAAGTTGACAATTCAAATATCCTACATATCAAGTTTATAATCACAAGATTCAAAGAATATTTTATTATACTAGTCTCTATAAACGTGCATTTGCACGTTATTCCCAGACATCTCAATCATAGTAAAAAACATTATAGATAGGGCTGTCCAAACCAAATAAAAAAACCGACATTTGGTTTGGTTTGATTTGGTTTTAAATTTTAAAAACCGATAATATTTGCTTTGGTTATGGTTCTATTAAAGAATAACCGAATAAATAACCGAACCAAACCGATAAATTATATACATAAGTTTTATAATTATTTATATGTATAATATTAGTTTTTCATAAATAATTATAAATATTTTATACCTTTTAATCGTTAATTTGATTTTTGGTCTACTTATTTCAGATGATTGTTTAAGGCCCATGTTTTTAGGAATATGTTCAAGGCCATGTCTTTAAGTCTTTTAACTCTTTTAAGTGTTAAGTGTAAACCTACTAACAGAAGGTCACGTTAGAGTCTAATGTCTTTAACTTAAATTTTTAGCCTTTCTTTGCTAGCCATTTGATTTTAGGTTGTTTCTTCTTCTTTTTTGAATTTATACCTTTTTTTTTCTTGTCTGAATGAGTCCTAAACTTCTAATATTTTTCATATGAAAAGGACAGAAGTTGTAGATTTGGAGGTTCCTATAGAAGATACTTCAGTAACATCAGCATTTGCTGCAACTCAAGCACATGATAATGCCCTAATACTTCTTTCGTGAGTAATCCTCCTAAAAAACAGAAAAGAACAACTCCTTGTAGTCGAGACCCTAGCCTTGGGATAATGATAGAAAAATATCTGAAGTTTGGGATCATTACACAAAGTTTTTTTTAATAAAATGGGAGAATTGAGGGCAAAATGCAAGTACTGCCCCAAAGTTTGGGATCATTACACAAAGTTTTTTTAATTCATATATTTTCATTTTAATTTTAGGTAGTCTTTATGTTTAATTAATATGTATGTTTGTAACAACAACTAAAAACTCCTATGCTCTACTTTATTTCCAGGTATGTGCATTAAGATGACAAAAATGGTGCATACTAAGTTAGTTTTTAGCTGTATGTAATAGTTTAGCAACTTTGGGTAACTTGAGTACTACACTATCACTAATAGTGAAAATGTTTCGATGACGTATGTCCCACCTTAAACTATAAATAAAAGTTATCATTTGAACCAAAAAAAAAAGACATGTCTTTTTTTAACTTTTCAATGTTTTACTGATAAGTCTCATGGCTGCTAGTCATAAACCGAAAAATCAAACCAAATCGAACCAAACCGACAATAACCAAACCGGTGGTTATTATTTTATTTGGTTTGGTTAGGGTTTTAGACATTTAAAAACCGACTAAATTGGTTTGGTTATGGTTTTAATCATTAACCGACCCAAACCGAACCATGAACACCCCTAATTATAGATAATATTATTTGTAATTATATATATATTTATTTTAGGACAAAGGTATATATATACTCCTCAACTTTGTTTATAGCTTCTGTGTACGTGTGTTGCATGAATATCCTTGTCAATTATTATAAATTTATGTTAAAATGATGAATTGTACTTACATGTGGTCACCTAATTCTAAACTTAACATAGTTAGAAATTATCCGAACATAAAAGATAAGTTCTTGCTTTGTTAGCAACAAAAATTTTACTCGTTGAAAACAAATGAAATTATAGATGGTAATTATCACAGGGGATATACGTGCATTGCATTTAAAAAATATGTGCACAAAGCGATAGATAGTATGTTAAGTGTTCATCTTATAAAAATTAATATAATGATTTAGAAAAACAAAAGCATAGTGCAAAGATAAGTTCCTAATCTACTTAATAAAATAGTTAATGTTATACCCCATTTTAACCGGGTCAAAGCGGAGTACAACATATTGGTGATTCCTAATTATTTAACTTAAGGAGTCGCCACCTAATTATTTTAACGGTGAATTAGGACACCTATTTTAACTGAATAAATGCCTAAAATAAGCTCCAGTTTTAAAGGTCTTACTAACCTAATAAATTCTAGGTAAGGGCTCTAAATATCCTAATGGGAAGGTTTTAGGCATCCATTAGAATCCGTTAAATACGGTTACCGACCAAACTTATGTTAATTAATCTAAAGCCGATTATACGAGAGTTATATAAAGTATATAAAACTATACTATATAAAATGAATAGTACCTCTTCAGTTAAATTAGGACAGTAGTTAAACATTACTTTCAAAAGTAATCAGTCATGAATAAGTTTGAAAATCAGAGTTGCGTTTAAACGAAAATTAATTCTAGCTAGCAAAATGTCATTTTAAAGATTGCTTCCCATACTGCTTAGAAAAGAAAACCTTGAGTACATATTTACATGAAAATCATTAGGACTACAAGTATTCACTAGAACACTAATTTTAAAGCCTTTAAAGAAAAAGGGTACCATATTATACGTGATGTAGATTACTAATAGCTAAACATAATTTCATTACTAATCTAGTGGCCAAAATTTAGATTAATACGAAATGGTGTTAGTGATGAATTGATTAAAAACCAAATGACTCACAAATATATATATTTTTTAAAAAAACTCACATTTACAAATGCTTAAGACGTTTTTATACTCCCCTTTTTTATTTTTTAAAAGGAAACCATGTATTAAGTTGTGATTGAAATTTTGATCTTTTTAAACAATGTGAAAAGGACTAACTAAATTATTGGTTGAAAGTTAGGCCAAACAAAATCACTTTCTGGACATTGAGATCATCTTTAAACTTGAGACCAAGAATTCCATGCTAGTTTAAATTATGAATGCAAAATGTGACTTAAATCACCTATGAGAAAATCTTCCGAACTTGTCTAAAGACCTAAACGAATACATGTAGAATAGGTGATACTAACTAATTAATTCCTTATTACCTCCAACTGATTAAGCTCTTGAATTATATCTTAACCGTAACAATAATTCTAGGTGAACAGACTGTGAAAAAGCTACCCACTACACACTCAAAGGTCCCATAACAGGCAGGGCAAATAAAGCAATTAAAAGAGATCGAAACAAAGTAACAGGAAGGCCTTTGTATAGGCTGTCCCAAAATAAGAGCCTTGGATATCTAAGATGTGATCCATTAGAGAAACGAATTTGAACACGAAAGGAAATGCAGTGGTTGTGTCCCGATATAGCGGCCTCGTCGAGTCTTTCGTGAGACTCTTCATTGTTTAGGTGCAGTGAACTAAGGCTTTTAAGTCTTCAGATCTACTCCTCTTTGAACGAGATGGAAACGGACAGACCAAAACTAAACTAAAGAGAAACTAGGATTTCATCTTTTGAGTAAGAAAAAAAATTGAGATTGAGCAAGGTTAAAGAAGTGACTTTCAGATGACTAAAAACTTAGGGTAAAGAGGAGGCGGCTCTCCCAGAAAACTTCCCCAAATGAACTTCCAAATGCTAGTATTTATAGGACGAAATTAGGGTTTTAGATTTTTGGGCGAGATCTTGAATTAAGGGCTTAAACCGAGTCAAATGAAAATGTTCAAATCTGAACGTTGTATTCTTGGACGGACTTGGTCAGATTTCTCAGAAAGAGGAAGGGAGCAGAGTTGGAAAAAATGGAAAAAAGTCGAAAATCAAGATAAAAGCAACGTGTAATCCTCCTATACCTTTCTGATATAAAAGCAAATCTTTCCCAAAATAAGGCATGCATTCTTCTATTATGGCTAAAGAGGGATGAATTTTGTGTAGAAGAAGAAAACTGTGCAAGGGCGTTGTTTGGATGGCAAGTGAAACCCTAGTTTTGTGTTTAGATTTATGAGATAGGCTCCTGGTAGTGTAAAGCTATTGGGATTAACATGATGAATGGGCTTAGACAGATTTGGGCTCTCCCTTGGGCTAATATGAGGTTTTCTTGGACTGGAAAATACTTTCTTCTTATATTGCTTTGGGCTTCTAAATTTAAATGAAAGACCTTCTTTAGTTAATTATATATTAACGCGTGCTAAAATATTACTTAATATAAATATATATTTATTAGTATTCAAATAAAATGAAAAATATATGATATTGTAATAGTTGTGCGATGATATTTATAAAGTTTAAAAGTAAGAAAAATGCTATCGTTTAGTTGTATAAAATAAATGCGATGCGTTTTTGCGTAAGACGATAAATAGAAAAGTTAAAAGTGATCATGGCGAGTAGGGGTGTACAAAGTAAACCGACAAACCACACCAAATCGATAAACCGAGAAAAAAACCCGACTAGTGGTTTGGTGTGACTTGGTTTGGTGTTGAAAAAAAAACCCGACCATAATTGGTTTGGTTTGGTTTTAGCTAAAAAAAAAAGTCAAACCGAACCAAACCAACCCGACATTACATGTATTCAATTTTTAAAATATTTTATACATAACAATATTTATTTGTAATGTAATTTATAAATATTTCTTAAATTGTTTTTCAAAGTTTTTTATCTATTATCATTTTATTCAAACTTGAACTTAGAATTCTGAATGTCAATAAGTTTTATATCCTATGGATATTAGTAACTCATATAAAGTCCAAACCAAAACCAACTCAACACTAATACTAACAAAAGAAATTCAATTTACCACTAGAAATGATAATAATGTTGGACATCTATTCTTTAGTTTTGTATAATTGGTTTAGAGAGTGAAAATACACAATTTAAGTTTTTTTTTCTTGTCATGTAATTAATGCTTATTAGCCGTACTTATTTTAGCATGACTTAGTATTTTTAGATTATGGTCATTTTCTTTATGGCTTATTAATTAGCAATATTTGTTTTAACCGATTTTATTATCTTTTGTTAAATATTTTAATACAATGTCATCGCTCTTCTCACATTTTGTGTTATTTTCTTTTGAAACACCTTAATTGTATGGTTGTATCTTACTAGGACTAAAGAAATATTTGAACTAAATGTTATATGTTTTGTATCAAGACTATTCCGGAAAAAAACCCGAAAAACCCGAAAAACCCGAGAAAACCGAATAATCCGAGAAAACCCGAGGTTGAAAAACCCGAATTTTATTTGTTTGGTTTGGTCTATAAATTTAAAAACCCGACGTAATTGGTTTGGTTTGGTGTTAAAAAAATCCGAACCAACCCGGTCCATGTACACCCCTAATGGCGAGTATAACATTAAGTGATGGAAATATTATAATAATAATAATAATAATAATAATAATAATAATAATAATAATAATAATAATAATAATAATGATAATAGCCAACGACTATAGTTGGATAATGAAAAACGACGATATTAATAAAAATCTAATAATTGTAATAAAATATAAATAACTGTTCTTAAGTTGTCAAAATTATTAGAAGCGCAAATAAATATTTTGGAAGAAAGGCGGGGCAAAATTGGGTGTCAACAACTTGTCCCCTTTGGCCGATAATGATGAAAGAATTTTGGGCAAAGACGTTGACTTAATAGCCCATTTTGTCCCGACTAAAAGAATTTGGGAGACCATAAGGATTAAGAAAATTTGAGAGAATTGTGGCCGAACTCCCGTCTCCGAGTTGCCTACATATCTCGGGTTGCATGAGAATCAGGTCGTGTGTAGTTCTGTGAAGCTACGACACTTGCGAATAAGCAATCATGACTGGTGCAAATCTTTTAAAAATATTGCCCAGTGTCAAATTATGATGACACTGGGTATTATGCTTGAGGAAATATATCGAACTTGAGAATTTTGGAATATCAATAAGTGTGAACTCGATGATCGGGTTATGGATGTAAGCGGAATATTTGGGGGTAGAGACTAGCGTTCGAGGTGGACCCTTGACCTTTATCGGGAAGTTTGATTACCTTTCCCAACAAATTGCCCCAGTTCACTGCCGAAGAAATAGTTCCACGTTGCGCTAAAGCTCCTGTGAAACTTAAACTAGATAAAATTGTTAGCAAATAAATATCGAAAGTAAAGCGACGTAAAATAGCCTTAGCTAAGGCTAATACAAATGAGGTTTTAGGCCGATGATCCATGAGAATGATGCCTTTGGCGATGATTAATGAAAATGAGGCCTTAAACCAGATATGAAGATGAGGTCATTTAAGCCAAATGATTTACGAAGATGAGGCTTTCCAAGCCGGCATAATGAGATTTTCTTTATAACCCAATGATTTATGAAAATGAGGTTTTTCAAACCAACATGATTCATGGTGTAAAGCATTTATGCAGTGCATTTTTAAGCATTTGTACGGTGCATGTGTGTTTGAAAGCATTTATGCGAAGCGGTTAAAAGCATTTGTGTAGTGCGTGTGCAGTGTTTCTTAAACCAGGCATGCAAAGCATTTGAAAGTAGTTATGCAATGCATGTGCAGTGCATTTGAAAATAGTAGTGCAATACATGTGCAGTGCATTTGAAAGCATTTATACAGAGCATTTGAAAGTAGTGGTGCAATGCATGTGCAGTGCATTTGAAAGCATTCATGCAGAGCATTTGAAAGCAGTGGTGCAATGCATGTGCAGTGCATTTGAAAGCATTTACCCAGAGCATTTAAAAGCAGTAGTGCAATGCGTGTGCAGTGCATTTGAAAGCATTTACGCAGAGCATTTGAAAGGAGTAGTGCAATGCATGTGCAGTGCATTTGAAAGAATTTATGCAGAGCATTTGGAAGCAGTAGAAAATATTTGTGCATCGATACATTTGAAAATCTTTGTAAAACTTAAGCATTAATTTATCGTAAATTTCGAGAATTATTGACACTTGAGAGGCATAATTTCTCCTAAATGTTATAAAAAAAACTCAAACCGTTTGACGCATAGTCCTTGAAAGGCTATAAACATTACAGATTTCTAGTTTCCGCAATTTTGAAAACCTGCACTCAAAGAAAATTGTAAGTTTCGGGGGTGGTTGATTCGCGTTGACTTTGAAGATCTGGTTCTTGATGCGTCGTGCTTCCAGCTTTATTTGGACTTGTAACCTCCACCTATTTCTAAGTCTTGGCCAACTAATAAAACTATTTGATTAAAAATCATATTATTTCAAAAGGAAATATGCATAAATTTATGGTAACTATGTATATAGTGATAAATAATTTCTGCCGAACTTTGAACTGTGACCCGTTGTGAAACAAAGCGAACGTCTTTTCTCCAAAGTCCTTCCTTTGTCTGATGACTCTGTTGGCCATATACTCTTTCATGTCTCTCGATGTCGTTTTGCAATGATGCCCTTAAAAATTGTCCCCGTTTCTGGCATAGGAGGATATTAAACTTTTAACAAGACGAGACCGAGCCTTATATAGGCTGCCTACGTATCCCACCAAGGGAATCAGGTCAAGCGTAGTTCAAAACATACAAGGCAAAATAAAATTGAGGTTTTCTAATAATGTGACCGAAGCCTATGTAGGTCGCCTACGTATCCCACCACGAGAATCAGGTCAGGCGTAGTTCATATTACAAGCAAATGGAAATTTTAGAAATTTCTATCTTAAAGAGACCGAACCCGATATAGGTTTCTTACGTATCCCATCGAGGGAACGTAGTTTTCATAACATAGAAAGACATTACAAGATATTACATATAAAATAAACGAAAAGCTCCTAAAGGTAGTATCTCTTGATAGCATCTGCATTGATAGCTTTCGGCCACACTTCGCCATCCATTTCTGCTAGAATTAGCGCTCCTCCAGTCAGTACTCGGTGAACAATGTAAGAACCTTGCCAGTTAGGTGCAAATTTCCCCTTAGCTTCATTTTGGTGTAGGAATATGCACTTCAACACCAATTGCCCTGGTTTGAATTGTCTCGGTCTTACTTTCTTATTGAAAGCTTTGGCCATTCTGTTCTGATAAAGTTGTCCATGACAAACTGCATTCATCCTCTTTTCATCAATGACCATTAATTGTTCATACCGATTTTGTATCCACTTGGCATCACTCAACTCAGCTTCTTGGATAATTCTCAAGGATGGTATCTCTACCTCTGTTGGTAACACAACCTCTGTTCCATAGACCAAAAGATAAGGCGTTGCCCCAGTTGAAGTCCTAATAGTGGTGCGATAACCTAGAAGGGCCAATGGCAATTTTTCGTGCTAATGTCTGTAATTATCAATCATCTTCTGCAAAATTCTCTTGATGTTTTTGTTGGTTGCTTCAACTGCTTCATTCATCTGAGGTCGATAAGGGGTGGAGTTGCGGTGAGTAATCTTAAATGTTTCGCATATCTCATGCACCAAACCACTGTTAAGATTAGCTCCATTATCTGTTATACTTGACTCAGGGATTCCGAATCGACAAATGATGTTATTGCGAACAAAGTCTACCACTACCTTCTTCGTCACTGACTTGTACGAAGATGCTTCTACCCATTTTGTGAAGTAGTCGATGGCTACCAAAATGAACCTATGTCCATTTGACGCGGCCGGCTCGATAGGACCAATGACATCCATGCCCCAAGCTGCAAATGGCTAAGGAGAACTTGTCACATTTAACTCACTTAGTGGGACTCGAATCAAATCGCCATGAATCTGACATTGGTGACATTTTTGCACAAAACGAATGCAGTCGGTTTCCATAGTCATCCAGAAATAGCCAGCTAGAAGAATTTTCTTAGCCAAAGTGAAACCATTCATATGAGGCCCGCTTGTACCCCTATGTATTTCTTCAATCAACTTGACTGCTTCTTTGGCATCAACACACCTTAACAACCCTAAATTCGGAGTCCTCCTATAAAGGATTTCTCCGTTTAGGAAAAAGTGGTTTGCTAATCTTCGAAGTGTTCTCTTCTGAACACTGGTTATGCCTTCTGGATAGTCTCCTGCCTTGAGATACTTCTTATGTCATAGTACCAAGGTTCTCCATCAGGTTCTTCATCGACATGGAAACAATAGGCTTGCTGATCTTGCACATTCACCTTGATTGGATTTATGTAATTCTTGTCCGGGTGCTGGATCATAGAGGAAATGGTTGCCAAAGCATCAGCGAACTCATTTTGAGTCCTTGGGACATGTTTGAATTCCACCTTGATGAATCTCTTACACAAATCTTTCACACAATGCAGGTATGGAAGTATCTTCACGTTCTTAGTGGTCCATTCGCCTTGTACTTGATGAACTAATAAGTCAGAATCGCCTATAACCAATAATTCTTGTATGTTCATATCAACGGCCATTCTGAGTCTAAGAATACAAGCCTCATATTCTGTCATATTGTTGGTGCACGGAAACCTGAGCTTTGCTGAAATTGGATAATGCTGGCCTGACTCCGAAACTAATACTGCTCCAACGCCAACTCCTTTGGAGTTTGCAGCCCCATCAAAGAACATTCTACCCTGGATATTCCTCTGAGATATCTTCTTCGACAAACAACACCTCTTCATCGGGGAAATAAGTCTTAAGAGGCATGTATTCTTCATCTACGGGATTTTCAGCAAGATGATCCGCTATTGTCTGCCCTTTGACAGCCTTTTGGGTAACATATACAATATCAAACTCACTTAGCAAAATTTGCCATTTGGCTAACTTCCCAGTAGGCATAGGCTTCTGAAAGATATACTTGAGTGGATTCATCCTTGAGATGAGATAAGTAGTATATGCAGATAGGTAATGTCTCAACTTTTGTGCAACCCAAGTCAAGGCACAACAGGTGCGTTCCAACAAAGTATATCGGACCTCATAAGGCGTGAACTTCTTGCTCAAATAGTATATTGCTTGCTCCTTCTTTCCTGTTTCATCATGTTGTCCCAACACGCATCCAAATGCATTCGCTGACACAGACAAATATAATAACAAAGTTCTTTCGGATTCTAGAGGCACCAAAACAGGCGGATTAGACAAATACTCTTTGATTCTATCAAAAGCTCGTTGGCAATCTTCCGTCCATTTGGTAGCAGCATCTTTCTTCAATAACTTGATTATTGGCTCACATATTACAGTCGATTACGCTATGAACCGACTAATGTAGTTGAGACGACCGAGGAAACTCATCACGTCCTTTCGACTCTTTGGGGCAGGCAAGTCTTGAATAGCCTTTATCTTCGAAGGATCCAATTCTATGCCCCTCCTGCTCACAATAAAACCTAACAGCTTCTCAGCAGGAACACCAAATGCACACTTTGCTGGATTTAATTGCAAATTGTATCGCCTCAACCTGTCAAAGAACTTCTTCAAATCCGTCAAGTGATCTGAACTCTTTCGTGACTTGATGATGATATCGTCCACATAGAATTCAATCTCTTTATGGATCATGTCATGAAAAATGGTAGTCATGGCTCTCATATAGGTGGCACCTGCGTTCTTGAGTCCAAAATGCATCACTCGATAATAGTATACTCCCCAAGGTGTGATGAATGTCGTTTTCTTGGCATCTTCTTCATCCATCAGAATTTGGTGGTAGCCTGCAAAGCGATCAACGAATGACTGCAGCTCATGCTTCGCACAGTTATCAATAAGTATATGAATATTTGGGAGGGGAAAATTATCTTTCTAGCTAGCTTTGTTGAGATCCCGATAATCTACGCATACCCTAACTTTGCCATATTTCTTTGGTACAGGCACGATATTGGCTAGCCAAGTGGGATACCTTGTAGCTCGAATGACCTTTGCATTAAATTGCTTGGAGACTTCTTCCTTGACTTTTAAACTCAAATCCGGTTTAATATTTCTTTACTTTTGTTTCACCGGAGGACAAGATGGGTCAATAGGCAACTTATTCGAAACAATGTCCGTGCTTAGACCCGGCATATCATCATAAGACCAAGCGAACACGTCTATATATTGTCTCAAAAGGTTGATCAATTTTTCCCTTTGTGACGGAGTTAAATGGACGCTAATTCTTGTTTCCCTCACTGTTTCTGAATCTCCCAAGTGTATGGTCTCTGTTTCATCCAAATTTGGTTTTGGCTTATTCTCAAAATGTTCAAAATCTTTAGTTAACTCTTCAGGTTGCATGTCCTCTTCATATTCCTCAGAGTCTTGTTCGACATTTACGATTGGTTCGCTTGTTTCATTACGTGTCACATTCACAGTATCAGCAGATTTACTAGTTTGATTGCTGAAAAAGAAAAGAAAAATTAATTAAATGAAGACAGAATTAAAATAGAAGAGCATAGTTTGGATTTGGCATTTAAGCTTTCAAAAGGTGGAGGCAAAACACAACAAAAGCATAAACACGATTCAGGCCTCAATTTTGAATCGTGTTGTTTCATTAAATACTAATACAATCATCTACCAAGACTCTCGAAGAATCGGGGATGGGGTACAAGTCCAATTGTTTAAAGCATCTCCAGGCTCAGCATCCCAAATAGTTGGAGTTTTAGGGCAATCATCCAGAATCACATTGCATTCAACTTCTTCCTCGGCAATGAATAGATTCTTGAGACCTTCCACGAGGTTGTCTTCAGCAACTTCCTCTAATACTTGGGTGACAGACGCCTTGAAAAATGACTGATTCAAGAGAGGGACAGGCTTTGACAAGGGAATATCACCTTTCCTTTTGAGACTAGTCAATGAGATTTCTTCAAGAGTGGGCTCATATCCAAGACCAAAAGTATCTTTCTGATCGGGCAATTGAATTGGTTCTACTATTCCATCCAAGTTCACTTCGAGACCTCGACAAGGCTTAAAAACCATTCTTCAACATTTCCCAAGCCACCATCATAAGCACACGTGGCAACTTTACCCTTTCAGCTTGAGTAGTACACATGGTTTCCTTAATATGGAAAACAGATCCATCTAGCCTTTCTACATTTTCAATAACAGGAATTGATTTTTCGGGATAGATCGAATTGTTGCCTTCTCCATGGATCATAATTTCCTGATGATTCCAGACAAATTTCAAATTTTGGTGCAGGGTAGAAGGGACTACACCAACTATATGGATCCATGGCCTTCCTATCAGCAAGTTGTAACTAGCGGATATATCCATCACTTGTAATTCTACCGTAAACTCCACGGGTCCAATTTCCAATGCTAAGTCAATCTCCCCTACGACACCCCTTTGAGCTCCATCAAAACCTTTAACCCTCACGTGACTATCACGAAGTTTCCCGATATTAATTCCTAAAGCTCGGAGAGTAATGACAGGACATATGTTAACAGCTGAACCCCCATCAATCAACACTTTAGAAATTAATTTATCTCTGCATTTGATTGTAATATTCAATGCCTTGTTGTGCCCCAAACCTTCAGGTGGCAACTCATCGTCATGAAAAGAGACTTTGTGGGCTTCGAGGACTTCTCCAACCATGGCTGAAAATTTCTCGCTAGAGGTCTCAGCTGGAACATAAGCTTTATGTAGTACCTTCACTAAAACGCTCCTATGGGTTTCAGAATTCATCAACAATAACAATAAAGAAATTTGGGCTGGTGTTTTCTTTAGCTATTCTATAACAGAATATTCCTTAGTTGGCATCTTCCTCCAGAATTCTTCTACTTCAGCTTCTGTCACAGCTTTCTTTTGGTTGTTTTCCTTACTCGGTGCTCCTCGTGCTACCTCTTCGGGGGCATAACATCGCCCAGATCTTGTTATTCCGGCAGCAACAGTTTCTACAACCAATTTTGTCTTTCCTTTGTTCCTTTCATCAGACGAGTAATTCCAAGGAACTGCTTTGGTGTTGAAAGAAGGTTCCTGAGCAACTAAGGCTGTGAAACTAGGCCTTGGAGTGAGCACTTCCACTTCAATTGGTGCCCTCATTTGGACTGTGATTACGGGAGCAATAAAGGCTGATGATTCAATCTTTTCCTCTTTTTTGACCGATACAATAGTCCCTTCCAAGTTACAATCTTTATCAATGGTAATCATCTTCACATTTGCATCACCATGATTGGGTAGAGGGTTGTTGTTTATATTTGGGTGATCTCCTTTGAGCTAGATGACTCCTTCTTTGATTAATGCCTCGATTTTATCTTTGAGAATAAGGCAATTTTCAGTATCATGTCCGGCAACTCCTGAGTGATACGCACAATGTTTAGTCCCATCATACCATCCAGGAAGGGGGTTAGGAACTCTTCCTTGAATCGGTTGGAGTATCCCTGCGGTTCTCAACCTTTCGTATAATTGGGATAAGGGTTCAGCTAATGGTGTATAAGTTTGGTTGGTTTTCTTTCAAAGTTTGGGCGAGGTCTGGGTGCATTTTGTGGACGGTTTTGTGGTTGGTATTAGGGTTGAGGCGGGTAGGTTGGTTAGTATTGTGATGGGCTTTGACAGGCAGCTGCTCGAGGTGGACAATATGTTGGCTGGGTGTGGTAAACAGGATAGAGAGCAGGTGGAGATTGGTAATAAGGCTGAGGGACTTGGGCATATTGGTCGTAATATGAAGGCTGGGATGAAGGGTATTGGTAGGTTAACATCTAGTTTGGTCTACGTTCCTGGATGGTCATGACCGCGGACACTCCGTCCTTCTTCTTCTTAGCTGCTCCCCCAATTGCATCTGATTGAATTGCCTTACTTGTTGCTTGCAAGGCTGCCAAATTTGTGATTCTTCCCGTCTTGATACCTTCTTCTATGAAATCTCCCATTCTAACTACTTCAGAAAACTTTTGCCCGATGACACTTATCAACCTTTCATAGTATGTTGCATCTTTTAGAGATTGTACAAAGAGCGTCGTCATCTCACTTTCCGCCATCAAGGGCTGGACCTTTGCGGCTTCTGCTCTCCACCGCATAGCATACTCTCTGAAAGTTTCTGTTGACTTCCTTTCTAACTTCATCAAATAGAATCTGTCTAGGGCAGTCTCAGTGTTAAACCTGAACCTATCCATGAATTCTTACACCATCTCTCCTCAACTACGCCATTTTTGTGGATCTTGGCATGTGTGTCAATCAAGTGCTTCTCCTGAGAAGCTCCTTATAAATAGCTTCATTCTAATGGCTTGATCTTTCCCTACTCCAACAAGCTTATCACAGTACGACCTCAAATGAGCCCGAGGGTTTCCTTTTCCATCAAACATATTGAATTTTGGCACCTTATATCCGGCAGGCAACTTAATATCGGGATGAATACAAAGATCCTCATATTCAAGTCCTTCACATCCTTTGTAGGTTTGGATGTTTTTAAACGCTTCCTTCAGACTACGAATCTCCTTAGCAACATTCTCGTCCGTTTTTTACCTTGTTTCTCTTTCTATCTCCTCATAAGGATCAGCCTATGGATGTGGCATGGTTTGTAATGGGGTAGTGAAAGTTTGAGCTTCCGCTACATATACCAGTGGCACATACTGATGTTATGGTTAGCGGTGTGTGCCAACGGTATGTGTTGGGTTGCTTGGTAGCTTTGGGTAAGTGGGGTGGTGTGGTTGAGTGGGATAGTTTGGATAACTGAAGGCTGAGGAATATATGGGGTGGTGAAGGGTAACGGATTGGCTTGTTGAAAGTTAACTTGTTGTGGGTTGGCTTGTTGCGGGTTATTTTGTTACGGGATGGCTTGTTGTGAGTTAGTTGGTTGTGGGATGTCTTGTTGTGGATTAGATTGTTGTGAGATGGTTTGTTGTAGGTTAGTTTATTGTAGGATGGAGGGCGAATTAGTAGCGCTTGGATTGATTGTGTGAAGTGGAGGGTTTGAGGGAAAGGGTTGAGGGGCAGGCGAGTCAACAGGGAAAAAGACGGTGGGATTGTCGTACTTGTTCTATGTTCATGAGGAGGAGTGGTGAGGGTAATGGATAGGTTGGTGAGATTTCACAGTCGCTCGATTTCACTTTGCATATTGGCCATTTGTTGCATCAATTGGGCGATGAGTTCATCAGCATTCCTTCCCTCCGAAGCCTCAGGTTCGTCTCTCGGAACGGTGATAAGTCCCAAGCCAGTCTGTTCAGATGCACCTGAATCATTCATGTTATTAGATGCTCGTACTTTTGATCTTGTGAAGTATGGGTGATCCGCCAGTTCGCAATCAACATGAATCAACCTTTGGGGAAATAATCAAAATAAAAGAAAACCTGCTTTAAAAATGAATAAAACTACGTTAGTATAGTGTGAATGATTGCTACTTTAATAAAACAATATTAACATTTGTCAAATAATGTTGAAAGAAACATAAATTACATAGCAACAAATCACATAATAAAAGAGAAATCTAGCAATCATAGCGCGACCTATTATGCATGGGACCTCTTTTGTGACAGAGGTAAGCCTAACGCCAAATATTCGAGATTATGATAGAGTGATCCAAGCCATTAAATTGAGACACTTGAGTTTGGAAATAAAAGGCCAAGTTTCATTGAAATAACAAAAGCGAGTACATTGATGAGACAATAAACTGAAATACATAAAAGATGACATAATGTAAAGACAATCCTAAGACTTGGCCTAGATCTTTTGCACTTGATCACGCTGGCGGCAAAAATGAAGATGATGCCCTGTCATTGCTATGCCCTACTCCCACATTCCCCAAATACTGCATTATATTTGCCATTTGAGCCCACATCTCGGGAGTGACAACCATGGTCCCCAAGCGAGAATGTCTTATCCAAATTGTCTTCCCAATATCCTCGAAGCCTGGTTCACCTGCTGGACTAGGATCTATGTTACCATAGTCTTCTTGAAGCCACGCATGATATTCTGGAACACCTCCTGCTGGTCCAACCCCAATACTTATTGGATTAATATTATCCCATTCATCAAGAATCTGGTCAGCCCTAGGAACTCTGAAGTCTGGCCTAAAGAGGATTTCAGAACCACTCATATTAGCTTGGAGAGGTATTACTTGATCTAGACCGAACTGCCGAAGTACGCGTACTAGAGCGTATGGCTAGAGTCCCTTCAACACAATAAGCTCGATATAGTAAAGTCTTCTACCTCTTATGTAGGCCGTGGTACGTGATAGAAATGGGTATTTCCATTGGATTTGATCACCAGTGCGGGAAATCAAGAACTCATACCAATCATTAGTGCCGACTGGAGATACAAACAGTTTCATTCTTTCATAAAAACTGTCAATTTTGTTTGATTCACTGAAACATATGTCTGCCATATTCGGACGTTGGTAAAAAAGCTCCATTGCTCACATCTGTAGGAGAAGATTGCAACCCTCAAAGAAATTTGTTTCACCTCTTTTACACTTTCCTAGAGCTCGAAGTATTTCTGCCAAAATCATGGGAACCAAGGTGAGTTGCGCACCGTCTACTCCTTCAAAAAGTGCTCGAGCCACGGAACATATGCAAGTACTGATCTTCCCGTATTCACGTGGGAATACCAAAGTCCCAAGTAAGGCAACAGCAAATACGATGGGACGTCTAACTTGCCAATGGGCGGGAGTGCATGAGAATTCCTTCTTGAACAGCTTGTAACCATCTTGACGACCGTACCTCTCATACAAATAATCCAAAGAGACCCAGTTATTCTCGAAGCATCGGAGTTTCTTAGTGTTCTTCAACCCCAAGTAGCAGAGAAATTTCTTCCCTAATTGACTGTGTGGGATAATCTGACCTCTCCCTTGGTATTTCAAATTAGTGAAATAACTGATTTCTTCCAATGTGGTGTGAGTTCAAAGTCCTTAAATTTGAAGACAACTCGATTTGGATCCCAAAATTGAAGTAATGCTCTAATCACATGTTTGTCGGGAGTGATCTGGAATAGGGAAATGAGGAACCTCAACCTCCTCGTAACAGCCAGTCTACTACCAAGGTCCAAATCTTCCCACCATATCCTCAGCTTGCTTGGGACGCCACTGACCATCTTAATCTTGGGGATCTGGGGGACGAAATCCATCCTACAAAAAAGAAAAAGAAATGATTCCCAAACTCGACATGTCATGGTTAGGCTTGGATCCTTCTATCATTATCACGTTACACATAATATGTTTGTTGGTCGTTGGGTTATGAAACCCGTCGACAATTTGGTAGGCTTCCTAATTGTGGAGTCGATACCAAGGACTGACCCACCTAAGGTTTATGCATGCATGACTTAAATGGAATTGGTGGTATAGCTCTATCTTAAGTTTTCTAAGATTTGGCTTACTAGACACAAGGTTCCCGAACGGACTACTCGAGTGAGAAGGCTACGCGGTCACTGGAAATTCGGACACCCCGCACATATGCCAACTCTCCTAAATTTGGGATTTTGAAAGAAATTTGCGGGTGCGCAAAACACACCTCGCGTGCATGTGTGATAGTGTGAATTTTCCGTAATTGGAGGAAATATGAGCGGAATGACAGTTTTAAAGAAAGCAATAACAAATAATTACAAGAATTCACATAAAAGAAATAGTTAAAGTAAATAGTAAAAAGTTATCACATAAAAGAAATAGTTAAAGCAAATAAAGAAATAAAATTAAAAAAAATCACTTTTTTCTTTTTCTTTCTCATAAATCACATAAGAAGAACAACTAAAGCACAATAACTTAATTAACCTATGTTTGTTATGGTTAAGAACCTAATATGCTCAGTGGAGTCGCCAAGTTGTTATACCCCATTTTAACTGGGTCAAAGCAGAGTACAACATATTGGTGATTCCTAATTATTTAACTTAAGGAGTCGCCACCTAATTATTTTAACGGTGAATTAGGACACCTATTTTAACTGAATAAATGCCTAAAATAAGCTCCAATTTTAAAGGTCTTACTAACCTAATAAATTCTAGGTAAGGGCTCTAAATATCTTAATGGGAAGGTTTTAGGCATCCATTAGAATCCGTTAAATACGGTTACCGACCAAACTTATGTTAATTAATCTAAAGCCGATTATACGAGAGTTATATAAAGTATATAAAACTATAATATATAAAATGAATAGTACCTCTTCAGTTAAATTAGGACAGTAGTTAAACATTACTTTCAAAAGTAATCAATCATGAATAAGTTTGAAAATCAGAGTTGCGTTTAAACGAAAATTAATTCTAGCTAGCAAAATGTCATTTTAAAGATTGCTTCCCATACTACTTAGAAAAGAAAACCTTGAGTACATATTTACATGAAATCATTAGGACTACAAGTATTCACTAGAACACTAGTTTTAAAGCCTTTAAAGAAAAAGGGTACCATATAATACGTGATGTAGATTACTAATAACTAAACATAATTTCATTACTAATCTAGCGGCCAAACTTTAGATTAATATGAAATGGTGTTAGTGATGAATTGATTAAACACTCACAAATATATATTTTTTTTTTAAAAAACTCACATTTACAAATGCTTAAGACGTCTTTATACTCCCCTTTTTTATTTTTTAAAAGGAAGCCATGTATCAAGTTGTGATTGAAATTTTGATCTTTTTAAACAATGTGAAAAGGACTAACTAAATTATTGGTTGAAAGTTAGGCCAAACAAAATCACTTTCTGGACATTGAGATCATCTTTAAACTTAAGACCAAGAATTCCATGCTAGTTTAAATTATGAATGCAAAATGTGACTTAAATCACCTATGAGAAAATCTTCCGAACTTGTCTAAAGACCTAAACGAATACGTGTAGAATAGGTGATACTAACTAATTAATTCCTTATTACCTCTAACTGATTAAGCTCTTGAATTATATCTTAACCGTAACAATAATTCTAGGTGAACAGACTGTGAATAAGCTACCCACTACACACTCAAAGGTCCCATAACAGGCAGGGCAAATAAAGCAATTAAAAGAGATCGAAACAAAGTAACAGGAAGGCCTTTGTATAGGCTGTCCCAAAATAAGAGCCTTGGATATCTAAGATGTGATCCATTAGAGAAACGAATTTGAACATGAGAGGAAATGCAGTGGTTGTGTCCCGATATAGCGGCCTCGTCGAGTCTTTCGTGAGACTCTTCATTGTTTAGGTGCAGTGAACTAAGGCTTTTAAGTCTTCAGATCTACTCCTCTTTGAACGAGATGGAAACGGACAGACCAAAACTAAACTAAAGAGAAACTAGGATTTCAACTATTGAGTAAGAAAAAAAATTGAGATTGAGCAAGGTTAAAGAAGTGACTTTCAGATGACTAAAAACTTAGGGTAAAGAGGAGGCGGCTCTCCCAGAAAACTTCCCCAAATGAACTCCAAATGCTAGTATTTATAGGACGAAATTGGGGTTTTAGATTTTTGGGCGGGATCTTGAATTAAGGGCTTAAACTGAGTCAAATGAAAATGTTCAAATTTGAACGTTGTATTCTTGGACGGACTTGGTCAGATTTCTCAGAAAGAGGAAGGGAGCAGAGTTGGAAAAAATGGAAAAAAGTTGAAAATCAAGATAAAAGCAACGTGTAATCTTATACCTTTATGATATAAAAGCAAATCTTTCCCGAAATAAGGCATGCATTCTTCTGATATGGCTAAAGAGGGATGAATTTTGTGTAGAAGAAGAAAACTGTGCAAGGGCGTCGTTTGGATGGCAAGTGAAACCCTAGTGTTGTATTTAGATTTATGAGATGGGCTGCTGGTAGTGTAAAGCTATTGGGATTAAGTTGATGAATGGGCTTAGACAGATTAGTCTCTCCCTTGGGCTAATATGAGGTTTTTTTGGACTGGAAAATACTTTCTTCTTATATTGCCTTGGGCTTCTAAATTTAAATGAAAGACCTTCTTTAGTTAATTATATATTAACGCGTGCTAAAATATTACTTAATATAAAAATATATTTATTAGTACTCAAATAAAATGAAAAATATATGATATTGTAATAGTTGTGTGATGATATTTATAAAGTTTAAAAGTAAGAAAAATGCTATCGTTTAGCTGTATAAAATAAATACGATGCGTTTTTGCGTAAGACGATAAATAGAAAAGTTAAAAGTGATCATGGTGAGTATAACATTAAGTGATGGCAATATTATAATAATAATAATAATAATAATAATAATAATAACGATAATAATAATGATAATATCCAAAATAATGAAAAACGACGATATTAATAAAAAGCTAATAATTGTAATAAAATAGTTCTTAAGTTGTCAAAAATATTAGAAGCGCAAATAAATATTTTGGAAGAAAGGCGGGACAAAATTGGGTGTCACCAGTTAATTCCTACTTCCTAGTAGCAATAGGATTGTCACGTGGCTTTATAATTTAGGTTTAAGAAGTATGTCCGAAAGAAATAGGATTAGAGCTCATTAAGGGTATAAAAGTCATTTAATATTTGAAGGATATTTTGATCAACCAACATTTATATTCATACTTTTATAATAATGTAGATAGATTATACACATTTTTAATTTAGAACCACAAGATTCAAAAGTCTATCTTTATTTTTTAAATTCCGTGTCTAGTCAAACTTAGACACTTAAATTGAGACAGAGGGAGTATATGCCAAATGAAGGAAATGAAAGGACAATTGAGAAACTGTATTAGATCTAATTAGCAAAGAAATTTGTAAAATAAAATCACAAAAATTAATAGCAAAACTCTAATTTAAACAGAAAAAATTAAAAGAAACTCTCAAATTCAGAGTACCAACTATATGAACCACCAAGCAGTCTAGAAAAAAATCAGATCGAGCGAGTGAAGACCGGAGAAGTAGAAGAAAGACTGAGAGACCACCGGAATAGTGAAGAAGAAAGACATTACTCACTTTAGTTAGTCTTTATGGTTTATATATTTTGCAAAGGATACCGCGATTCTCCTTAGTGAGTCTCCATATTTTGTTTCTTTTCCTCTTATTTTTCCCCTTAATTTCTCAATTGTTGTTAAAATTTGTCTTATTTTGGTTATGTCCGCCTCTTTTTATATTTAGTAAGTTGACAATTCAAATATCGTACATGTCAAGTTTATAATCACAAGATTCAAAGAATATTTTATTATATTATACACATTTTTAATTTAGAATCACAAAATTCAAAAGTCTATCTTTATTTCTCAAATTTCGTGTCAAGTCAAACTTAGACACTTAAATTGAGACAGAGGGATTATATGCCAAATGAAGAAAATAAAAGGACAATTGAGACACTGCGGACACGTGGGGACTTAAAAAGTAAACACAAAAAGTAGAATTAATGTTAAACTTCTGAAATATACACATGTTAGTCCTTGCTTAGAGTACAATTTCGTGTGCTTTCTATAATAGAGTAATAAAATGGAGTGTAGAAGTAAAGAAATATGATAACGTAAAAGTGGAATACACGTGAACAGAGAATATGTGGTAAACCAAGTAGTAGTACTTGTTAAATAAAGTGGACCCACACCTGAAAGTAAAAGGAAAGAAACCAAGTACAATTGAAATAAGTCCAAATTTAGTGTACAACTCAGACATCTTTTTGTATAATTTGTTGTTGTTGTGTTCGTCCCTCGTGGACACTTATATATAGTAGAAATATGTCCATGTGGGATAAAAATAGTTGATTAAAGTGTACAATTTATATAATTTTTTGTACAAGTATTCATTATTGTGTTAGTCCCTCTTAAACACTTATGTATAATAGAAAAATGTCAGCCTATGTTGGTACCGAGATTTTTGGTCAAGTGAAGTGAACTGTTTTAGGCTTTAGCTATACAACCTCAAAAAAGCTGCGAAAAAGGGTGCGTCTAAAACCAACTTGTTGGGCCCGTGCTCGCCCATCTAGTATTATGGAAGAGGAAAAAGATCAGTTGCAGCTGATATTTGCATAAAATCAGTACTCGAATATGAGCTTTTATCATTTAACCATAATTAGGTGTTATATATTCTCACTTTAGTTTGCAACTCTTTAAATAAAATTGTTTGGCTTGGTGTAAATCAAACACGTATAAGTATAGAAATCATAGAAAACTTATTTTGCTAAGCGTTTAAAATTAGTTTATTTTGAAAAGTGCCTTTTTACAAAATGCGTTTCAAGAAAGCACTTTTGGGCAACAATTAATGTTTGACCAAACTTTTAAAAGATGTTTCTAATTGTATTTTTTTCTCAAAAATGTTTTGGGGAAAAACAGTTTTTGCCACTCCATAAAAGCACTTATTTTTCTCCAAAAATTTGACCCAACACCTCACTTTTATAAAATAAGCACTTTTAGACTCTCAAAAGTTTGACCAAACAGTGATAAAAATTAGTGATGTTATGCTTATTGCACTTAGGGGTATTCACGATTCGGTTTGGATCGGTTTTTGGTCATAACGAAACTAACCTAGTCGGTTTTCTAACTATTAAAACCAAACCAAACTAAATATAATATACATTTATCGGTTTTGGTTCGGTTATTCGGTTTTAACAATACATAAATATATACTCTTTCCTTTTTTTTCTACTATTATTTGTTCACTTTATACAAACAAATAAAGTGACAAGATTTTTATAGGTAAATATAACATTGTTTCGTTTAAATATACGCAGAACAGGTCAAATATTATTTAACTATACAATGTCTTATATATATTCTATGTAAGTTAGAATACTCAAAAACTAAAGGTTTTTTAAACTTATCTTCTTATGGCACAAGAAAGATTGACTAATCCTTATGGAAGAAAAAAATGTGATTAAACTTCATGAATTTCATGATAATTTCGATCTAATTTTATATATTATTTATATATATAATTATAAATATTATGTATATATTTTGTCAGTTCGGTTCGATTTTTTCTTTGGTTTTATTTTAATAAAACAAAAATTAAACCAAATATTATCGGTTTTTAAAAATTTAAAACCAAACCAAAATAAAAAAAAGTGCCGATTTATTTAATCGGATTGGTTCAAATTTCAGTTTGGATCGGTTTTTAATCAAACCATGAACACCCCTAATTGCACTTGTATTCCTTGTGGAACCCATGATTTAATAGGAAAGGCATTTTGCGAATCCTAATACAAAAAGGAAAATAAACAAGGGAAGTGGAAACGAAAACTGCGCCGACTTAAGAGTTTTACCTAATCAGGGTTGATAATTATGGCAACTTTGTATATAAAGAAACCCAATTTGAATAGGAATCAAATTAAATGCATACCTTATTTTACGTTCACTTGAGTTGTATAAATAGGAGCTTGGTATTGGCATACCCTTGTTACATCCTCTTCTAATATTTTTGGGCCATGGCAACCTTTTGTGTTGTGGTGTTTTGGTTTTAAAAAACGTTTTAATTTTATGAAGCCAACACTTGAAATTATACTTGAAGTAAGTTGTTTCTTTTCTTGGTGTTTTGAAATTCTATAGCTTAATCTCCCTGACATAAATTTCTTTTCTTTGCGGAGCCAATTTTTGTTGTTTATGGGTTTTGAATAGTAATATTTTTGCTTTTTGGATTCTGAATAAATTATGTGTATATATTAAAAAAAAAAAAATAATACCGATATAGGGTTTGAACTGCAATCACTGTGTTGGGTTGACCTGTAACCACAGTGTTATCTTCGCCCATAGGTGAGCCGCTTGAGAGACGCCATGAGGCACACGGACTTGTAACCACAATGTTGGTTAATTTTGCACCTAGGTGAGGCGCTTAAAAAATGCCGCGAGGCACACGAAGGACTAAGGCGTAGCTAGGATTTTAATTTGATGGGTTTAACCTTTAGGAGTGTGTGTGTGTATATGTGTTGAGATATGTGTGTAGTATATGTTAAGATGTGCATTAATGGTAAAATCAATAATCCAAATCGATAATTGGTTATTGGGTTAATGGTTCGGGTTATTTGTTTAACTATTGGGGTATCGGTTCATTGTCCCAAATTGTTGGGTTATTTTCGATTCTTGGTTTCGTTTATTTTTTTAACGGGTGAACCGATAACCCAATAGTAATTTATCTAATTTCTCAAACGTCTCTACTTCAATATTTGGGAACTGTTTCCATGTATCATGTTAACTATATTTTGTAGAATTTGTTTATTAGAATGCGCATATTGTCCTCTACTTTGTTGTATTTACATGGTAATAGATGTGTGAATGTGTATAACATTTGTCTTGTGTCTTGTAGGAAGAAACCCATTCAGATAATTCTTCTATCACCAGTTTATTTTAAATCTATAATGAAATTTTTATGTGAAGTCTTAACAGTTAAATCTATAATGGTCAATATCCGATTGATCGATAACCGATATCTTAACAGTTCTTTTAACGGTTTATTATGTCTACAAATTGACCGATAAGTTGAACCGGTCGATATGCAGCCCTAATCTAGAGATGGTAATTATGTCTTTTCTTTATCGATAGGATTCCCATCATTTTCAATTTAAGACTATGGATACAAGGGCAAGACGTCGAACATGTTCTACTCTCAACTTCCATCCGTCATTAGTAATTTCAATTGTCTTTTCCTATTTACTAGAATGTTGTGCCGTCACAACTAATAGCCCCTCTACTAGGTTGGAAAAGGGCTAGCGTGCTGGCATGAGTGGGTGATGAAAGCCTATGACTTTCTATGCAAATCATGTGCAAAATTCCTTTATTGGCTTTGTTGACCCTCAAAATTATTTAACTAACCTTTGAATATCTTGTCTTCGCCATCTATCTCAATTATGAAGATTGAGAACCATAAATCTCTATTTTTATTAATACAATCACATACTCTTTAAGTGAGAATGGGTGTGAGCTTTATTTGATGGTTGGGAGATAATTCTAACTTCATATTTTCAGTTGTTATTGATCTTCAGGTCTCAACTCTATTGTCTTATATTTTAGATTTTATTATGTTCATTTAAAAACAATGTTATCCTCTTTGTATTGGTTGGTGAATAGACGACACTTCTCTTCTTGTGTGCATCATTTTTAAACTAAAAGCAAGTGTGGTATGGTTTGCTCCGCCATTTGAGTTCGTCGGAGTTTTGTATTTTTCATTGTTGTTATTATAGAAACGTTTTTTCCGTTCTATCCCGGAAGGAAGTAACCAAATTCTTAACAACGGTGAGGGGTTATAATTCCATAAGGACACACAAACAAGTTGTAGACTCGGAATAAATTTCCGCTTTTCTAAATTTTTGTTTAAGTGTTTTTTTTTGTTTCCAGATTATAAAACAGAAACTGCTTTATTAAATTACTATTCGGAACACAGATAATAACAATTGTTTCTTTAGGACTAAAAATATATGTTAGTTATCTCAAGTTTAATTGCATCCTGAAATTGTTATAAGTCAATATTGAAAGGTGTAATGCATTTTAATTATAATACTAACTATTTTTTATCTTTTGTAATCTTTAATGTATTTTCATTTTTTTTTTTGTATTGTCAGTCAACCAGGCAAAATCATAAGGGTTCTCTCAATTGGGCAAAAGCATAGGGTCAAGAGCATTATCAACTTTATTTTTAAAGGTATGTTTTTGCCTTTTAGGTCCCTATTTCTCAATATATATTAATATGAACAATTATAAATATGGGTGACTTTAACAACTATCTATTAATTAAAATCCGTTGGAATTTGGCTCTTGTTTAATATTTCGGATAGATTTTTCATCGGAATCCCATTGCTGACGAGCAAAGTTCGATTGGACGTTTGCCCAAAATTAGCAATTTTCTGATAGTGATATTTCCAACGGGTCAATTTGTATACAATACAAGTCATCCCATTTGAATCATACGTTTGAAAGATTTTGTTAGGCCTCATTTGTTTGTACTTAGTGGATGTTTGAACCTCACTTATTTGGTCTGAATAAGTCTTAATCATTAAGATCTTAAACAAAGTCTTAATATTATTAAGAAGTATTTTTGTATGGATAACTTTTACTACCACTTTGTCCACAACCACCAGCTCCACCTCCACCCACACCCCACCACAACACCCGCCCCACCAACACCCACCCCAACCCCCTCTTCATCCCTCACCCACTATTATTAACCAACTTTGCCATCACAATCACCACCACCCCCACCACCTACTGACCCATCCACTCTCCACCTTCGACCCCACTCCTTCCACACCCACCCTAACTCCACTATCACTAAACACCTCTTCCATCACCACCACCATTGTCAATCGTCATCATTGTAGTCAACTGCTAGCCACCATCACTAACTATCTCTGCCATCACAATCACCACCGTCAACCATCACCGATCACTGCTTACAACCACTACCATCAATCGTACCACATTTATCACCTTCATTATTATAATTATGTCAATAGCCATCGCCACCGTTGTTGTCATTGTCGTTGTAGTCACCACTACCACTATCAGCTCTTACCACCACCGATCAATCCTTACTACCAACTACCTCTACCATCATAACTAGCATAGCTACCAACTACCACGAACACCATCGCCAACCACCACACATTATTTAGCCACCACCACCGTCAATCACTAACATCAACCAACTCCACCATCACCAATCACCTCCATCGTGCCAGTCACTATACCACTACAGAGCATATCCACCATCACTAGCAAACATAAATATTTCACTTTTTAAATCAAATAATAATTTTATCTTATTAGATTTATATTGATTTTCTAATATTTATTTACTTTTTTAAATAAATTGTATATTTAAATAGATACATTATGCACATCTAGATGTTGAAAAACAAACAGTCTTAATCATTCAGTGTTCAGATGTGGAGACAACATCTCAATCATTCATTTGTGCATTCAGATTAAAACGTCTTAATCTTAATGTAAACAAATGAGGCCATAGTCAACAAGGTTCTAGCACATTTTGGTAACGATAAGGATAGAAGTAATCCCAACTATTAATGGAGGGTAGATCTAAATTGTTTCACAAAGTTTAGGTTAAATTAGTCTCTCTCCCCTTTATCATTCTCCCATTACTATATTTTTACGAACTCACAATTGGACTATGGATTTGTGATAATTTTTAAATATAAGGATGTTTAATGTATCTTTCTGTTGGAGAATCTAATAGCCTGTTTAGCTAAGCTTTCGAAAAGTTAAAAGTGTTTATTTTAAAAAGTTGAGATATTTGACTAAGCTTGGAAGAAATAAATAAATATTTTTTAGTAGTAACAAAGTTATTTTTCAAAAGCTAAAAAAAGTAGTAGTACCTTTTACTAGATGCATTTTGGAACAGGAAAAAGGGTAAAAAATACCCCTCCATTTTAGAAAAAGAGCTAAAAATATCCTTCGTTACGAATTTGGGTAAAAAATACACTCCCTCGTAAAAGTTTTCAAATATACCCCTCTTAACGGAAATATTCAAATTTGCCAAAATAACACGATTTTATTTTTTAAACCCGACCCGACACACATTTGAAAAGGGTGCTAGAAGTTAACTAATGCCAGGAGGGGTATATTTGAAAACTTTAATGTCGGGAGAGATATTTTCGACTCAAATTCGTAACGGATGATATTTGTAGCCCTTTTCACAAAATAGAGGAGTATTTTTTACCCTTTTCCCTTTAGAATATATGCCAAGCACAAACTGATATTCTCCAAAAAAATATATTTTCAAAAAACACCTTTGACAAAAAAATATTTTTCAAAAACAGGCTATTAGTTATGTAACACTTTTTCCTTTATAGTCCGTCCCAAAATTATGACACATTTTTGTACTTAGTACTCCTTCTGTCTCAATTTATGTGATACACTTTCCTTTTTAGTCTGTACTTTCTTGTGTGTGCCTGCCTGGCTTTGGCAACAATTTAACTTTAAACTTTATCTTTTACGCTTAACGAGGTGATTTATTACCACACAAATATATTTAGCTTGTTTTAGACCACAAAATTCAAAAGTCATTCCTTTATTTCTTAAACTTTATAACCACTCAAACTATATCACATTAATTGGGACCTTAATATTTATATTTACACGCTATAAATTTCAAAAATCTTCCTTTGATTTTAAAATTTAGTGTTCAGTCAAACACTTTGCTACATAGTCCCTCAGTTAGTAATTATTTGCAGAATTAGCCCTTAACTGCTTTTCTTCTCCCCCTTGGTAAAAAGTTTCCCAACACTATTTTCTGTAGAAAAAGTTTTAATTATAACAACCCATTAGTTTAAAGAGGAGTGGTAACAGTACTTTCGGTGCTAATCTAGTAAATGCTTCTAATTCACCTATTTCTATGGCACTAATTTCCCTCCCAAATCCAAGTTAATAAACTGCCATTTTCAAAGGGTTTCAGAATTCTGCTCTGCATGCAGGTTTCTTTTCAATCTCATTTAGCCCTAATGTGAGTTTTTTTACTCTTCTTATAGCTTGTTTGGCCAAGCTTTTGAGAAGCCAAAAGCGCTTATTTTAGAAAAATAAAAATACACTTACACTCTGTTTGGATGGTTGTTTCCCGTGGTTCATTAATGTGCAGTATGGTATGCTATAGTATGGTGTTGTATTGTATTGTACTGTATTAATGAAGGCAATATTTGGATAACCTGTATCGTTTGTTGTGGTTTAATAACATTTGCATTGTTTGGTTTGACCGTATGATACTGTATAATAAGTTGTAAGTTTACTAAAATACCATTAACTCTTAATTAGAAATTAGTTTATATATATCAATAAAACTCAAGTAAAGGATAAAATAGGAACTTTAAAAAATAAGTAGGTGTTGGGTGGGTGGAAGGGGTGGTGGTGGGTGGTTGTGGTATGAGGGTGGGGGTAGTGGGTTGTGGTATGAGGGTGGGGGTAGTGGGTGGTAGGGTGGGGTGGGGTTGGGTGGTGGTGAGGGGTAGTGGGTTGTGGAGGGGGTGGTTGTTGTGGGATGAGGGTGGGGTGAGTGGTTATGGGGTGGGGTTGGGTGGTGGTGAGGGATAGTGGGTTGTGGAGGGGGTGGGTTGTTGTGGGATGAGGGTGGGGGTGAGTGGTTGTGGGGTGGGGTTGGGTGATGGTGAGGGGTAGTGGGTGGTGGTTGGGTTGATGGGTGGGGTGGGTGGTAGGGTGGGTGGGGGTGGTAGAGGGTGGGGTATAATGGAAAAATGAAATACGTAACCATGCAAAAACCATCAAATCCGTGGTTACAAAAATTGAACTTTTTTCATGGTTATATAGCCACATAATTACAACGGGTTTATAGCACCATACCACATAATTTTAAGAACAATGGATACAAGCATGGTTTCATAAAAAACCATACATTAATATTAGTTGCTGCTCGAAATTACTTTTTATATTAATTGATCAAACACAAATTGTTTATCGCAAAAGTACTTTTTTGAAAAGCACTTCGTAAAAAAATACTTTTCAAAATAAGCTGATTTTAGAAGTTTGGCTAAACAGGCTATTAATATCTGCTCCTATCTTCAAATTTTTTGTTTCTTTTTGTGTTTTCCTTTGCTGCAACCTTTTTTTTTTTTTTTTTTGGTTCCAACATTCGCAATGCCTTGTCTTGTTAGCTGTTAATAGTCATGCAATGTATTTGTTTTAGACTTAATTGGTCAAAAACACTTTTTTTTGGGAGTCCACACCCCAACTATCAGTTGTTCCTTTTTCGTAACTGAACTATCACTGTCTATTTTTTTAAAAACACACCTCGAAACTGACTAGGTCAACTATCAGTTGTTCCATTTCCTACTTGAAGTGTCACTATGGGTGTTTTAATACATTGATTGTGATAGTTTAGGTAGGAAAAGGGAAAAGAGAACTGTTGATAGTTGGGGTGTGAAACTTGCAAAAAAGTGATGGTTCATGTGTGTTTTTGACCATTATCTCTTTGTTTTATCGTAAAATTGTTTGCTATTGTACAATCAGTAAAATTGGGTTATAGGAGGGTTCTAAATTGTGCCGACTTTTATAAAATGTAGATATTTGTGTTAGCGGAAACAAGTCCCTCAAAGATGCTAGGGAAGAGAGTATATCAGAGCGTTGATACTAGATCTCCCTCCACATTTAAGCACCTAAAAGTTGATACTACCCGGACTTTTCCTGAAAATTGTGGTCCATTTGTTCGTGAAAAGAGCAGAAGCAGAATTCCGATCTACCCGGAATTCCCATCCACTACCAAGCGTGTAAAAGTTGATTCTATGAGGAATTTTCCTGAGAAATGTGGTCCTTGTGTTCCTCAAAAGAAGATTGGAAGCGGTACTCAATGCTCCGTTGATGCTGAGATCAAAAGTTGTTCTGAAGTTGCTATGAATGTGATTGAGTCAGCTGAGCCCATAAGTGTTTTTGTGCCTACTGAATGGGAAGCGGAGGAAAAAGATATGCAAATTGATTTTCCACCAATTCTTGGGCAGGCTAAAAAGAATGATTTTGTTGCAACTGGTGTGCCTCCAGAAGAGGTTGGTAATTCAAGTCATGTGAAAACCTCATGTCAACCTACTAATGGAAATCAAAAAAAGAATCTTATGCAGGATGAATCTACTCAACAACATAGATGTGATTGGTCTATTAAAGTTGGGCCTATTGAAAATGGACCAGAATTGCCTGCTATTGTTGCACCGGAAAATCTAATCGGAAGTCGAACTGAACCTAGTAAGGAAACAAGCAGGAGTGATCATCACGAAAAAATTTCTGATGATGAATCCAGGAGTGGTGTAGATGATGATGAAATCTGCATCTTATCCCCCTTCGAGTGGAACTCACTAAATTTAACTCTCAAGTTCCGAAGTGCCGGTAAGAAAGATGGCAAGGGTGAGATAATGCAGGCAAAAGCAAGTAGGTGTCTAGAATCCCTTGGCAAGTGCATGATTGATACTGAAGATGCAGTCGATTTTGAGCCAGATTGGGATCAATGTGAATCTATAGTCAACAAGAAGCCAATACATACCGGAGTTTCTCAAGAAGATTCAAGGAATTCTGCTGTTATGTGTGGTGTTTCTAATCATGGATTGTTAACTGAATCCCTTGGCAAGTGCATGATTAATACTGAAGATGCAGTCGATTTCGAGCCAGATTGGGATCAATGTGAATCTATAGTCAACAAGAAGCCAATACATACCGGAGTTTCTCAAGAAGATTCAAGGAATTCTGCTGTTATGTGTGGTGTTTCTAATCATGGATTGTTAACTGAATATGAACATACTCAGAAAGTGAAAGAAGTTAGAGAGACTCTGAAACTTTTTGATGACCTATATACTAAACTTTTGCGAGAAAATAAAGCAGAGAAACATGAAGGACAATCTAAAAGATGTCTCCATATAGAGGCAGCAATGAGTTTGAAAAATCAGAAAAAGTGGGTAAATTGTGAGTGGAACTTTGGACATGTTCCTGGAGTTAAAATTGGGGATCAATTCCGGTTTAGGGCAGAACTTGTTATGATCGGACTACATCACCAATTTATTAAGGGTATCGATTATGCGAATATTAACGGAAAAGATGTTGCAACTAGCATTGTTGATTCTGGTCGATACGAGAACGAGGCCCTATCTTCTCAAACATTCATTTATGTAGGTCAAGGTGGGAATCCAAAAGTTTATGTTAATGCAAGAATGGAAGATCAGAAGCTTGAAAGGGGTAATCTTGCCTTGAAGAATTCCGTGGAGTTGGGAAATCCAGTGAGGGTTATTTGTGGCCGAAAAAGAATGAATGGTAAAAAGAGTGATATAAGATACATTTACGATGGGCTCTACACTGTGACTAAGTGTTGGCAAGAAAAAGGTCCAACTGGAAAGTACGTTTTCAAGTTTGAACTGAAAAGAAATCTTGACCAACCAAAACTTACTCGTGAGCTAGTGTCACGGCCTGCAAATTTAGGCAAGGTAAATCATTTTCGTGCAAATGTTAACAAGGCAAGAAAATCAGTTACGGAGGTTATGCAGTCGGAGTTTGTTGTGGACTATGATGTCTCGCAAGGAAAGGAGAAGTTACCGATCCCTGCTGTCAATGCAATGGATGATGAGAAACCCCCACCATTCACTTACATTACCATCATGCAGTATCCAGATTGGTTTTATATCTCTAGGCCTCAAGGTTGCAGTTGCACAAGTGGATGCTCGGATTCTAAGCAATGTTGCTGTACCTCTAGGAACGGAGGTGAGATTCCATTCAACAAAAGAGGCTCTGTTATTAGAGCAAAGCCTCTTGTTCATGAGTGTGGTCCATCTTGCAAATGTCCTCCCTCTTGCAAAAATAGGGTTAGCCAACATGGTCCTCTGTACCATTTGGAGGTTTTCAAGACCGAATCAAGAGGATGGGGTTTGAGGTCACGAGATAACGTCTCATCCGGAAGTTTTATATGTGAATATGTTGGGGAGTTGCTTGATGAAAAGGAAGCCGAAATTAGAACAGATCATGATGAGTACTTGTTTGATGTCGGCAACTATGATGAAGAATTTCCCAAAAGGAATGCTATGCGTAATAAGAAATTCAAAGTTGAGTCAAATTCTGTTAAGAGGAAGGATGAAGATGGATTTACTCTCGATGCGGCAAAATATGGGAATGTTGGAAGATTTATCAACCATAGCTGCTCACCGAACCTTTATGCTCAAAATGTCATGTACGACCATGGTGATAGGAGAGTACCTCACGTAATGTTTTTCGCTTCCGAGAGTATTGCTCCATTAGAGGAGCTTACTTATCACTACAACTACCAGATTGACCATGTTTATGATAAAAATGGAAATCTGAAGAGAAAGGATTGTAGATGTGGCTCTCGTAAGTGTGAGGGGAGAATGTACTAAAGAACTACTCATGTAAGACTATTCTTCTTGACGTGATATTTGAAGTATAATTTTTATAGTATTTGTGCATTTATCATGTCATTTCAACTTTTTGATCCCTTGTTATTCCTTTTACGTTTCATGGTGCAAACTTTCATCTCTTGTAACTTGCAGTTTGGTTAATTTCCTACCTTTTTTCACTTTTGTTTGGTCTTGAAATGCTATAATAGTATAACTTAGATGGTTGTATAACCACATAAGGGAGTTAACACTTATTTGACCTCTTTGCTTTAGACCTAATGAAATAAGGCGTACTTTAGGCCTCATTTGTTTTTATTGAGATTCAGACCTCTGAATCTTAATATACATATGAATATTAAGATGTGCATTAAAATTTAGATGTTTGATTCTGATTACATTAATGATCTACTCATGTAAGACTAATCCTCTTCATGTGGTATTCGAAGTATGATTTTAAAATCTGTGTGCACTTATCATGTCGTTCCATTTTTTTGATCCCTTGTTATTTCATTCTTGTGTGTTGTGCAAACTTTGATCTCTTTGTAACTTGCATTATACTTAATTTCCTTCCTTTTGTGACTTTTATTTGGTCTTGAATGCTATAGTAGAATAACTTAGATGGTTGTATGACCACATGAGGGAGTTGACACTTATTGGTCCTCTTAATTTGAGACTTGCTGAAATAAGTGTTACCACCCTTGACCAAAATCCTTAAAAGAAACATTTATCTAAACTGCAAATGTCTAGTCTCCTATAAAGTAGTGAATTTGTACATGATTGCAACACTGCACGCTCTTTCGCTATTGCAATTCACAAGCTATATTCTTCATTAGATTAAAACGATGAGATTGTTCAGTTAATTTTTTTTTTTTTTTTTGCTGAGTCTCTTCTGTTTCTGTCGTGTATGCTGATGGTTGCGTGAATCAATTGAGTGTTTGTTTAATCTTTGTGTAGTCTAATTTGATTTCATTGGTTTCTACAGCTTGAAATTTTGGACTACTTATTGATCAGCGGATGAATTCTTTGCGCACTTAGTAGCAATGAATACTAGCTTGTCACATGGTTGTATTAGGGAACTGAAATTTCCATGCACTAATAGCAATGAATTCATCTAGTTCGGCTTTCATGGAGTTCAGCTTAGCCCTTGGTGTTGATTATTGAACTTAATTGTTCTTTGTCACTAGATTTTTGGCCAACTGTATTTTGATAAGTTTTGGACAGCTTTTACTTTATTTCAGATTTTCAGTACTAAAACACGTTTACCTATCTTCAGATTTATAGATAGTGAATGTGCTGCAATATTTAGGGCTTGGTTGAGGTTGATAAGTTTGTATTCTTTTAAATTGCAAGTATCCAAAGTTAAAAATATATTCTTTTTAAGGAAATTGACAGAAATTTTCATCCTCAAGAAAGTGTTTGATTATTAAAAAAAAATTGGATGAGATCACGAAAATGGTAATGAAGAAGATGGTCTTCCAATAATTTGGGGAAAAAATGAAAGAAGAAAAGGATAAGTAATTTCAGATGAAACCCAAATTTACAAACTCAGATCAATTTGGTTAAAGAAGAAAGTGATGGAGATAGAAGAATAACTGAGGAATATAAAGGAAACTAGACGGCCTATGACCGTGCGCAACACTTTGGATTATAGTGTATCTATGTCTATGTAGTTGTGTTTGGATAGTGATAATATATGTATATTTTATATTGCTAATAAACATACATAGGATTGTACTGTTTTTATGCATATAGATATATATACTATGTTCAAAACACGATTAATATAATATTGTAGTTTGTGCTCCGTATCTAAAATTATATTATATTAGTGTTTGTTACGAATACAAAGTCGGTCAAAATTTATTAATACTTTTTAAAAGAGAAGACTTGTTTAAAATGAAACTATTTTGCTCTCTTTGATATAAAACAAAAGAAATATTTAAGCATCAGTTGATACTTCAATTTTAATTCGATTAATTTAAAGTCTAAAATACTTATTATTTTTTATCAAATTTTGATATGGATAATTCTAATTCAAATTATTAAATTAATTTTACATGTTTAAAACGAAACAAAGTAGAAATTGATTTTCTATTTAAAAAAGAAATACTATTTTTTAATTTTTGGTAAATATTCTCGATTTAACTCATTTTACTTGTCATGTTATCTTTTGCATGGTTTTTTAATGAAACGTCAATTAGAATTTTAATTTGACCAATTTACCTTATTCATTATTTGATCTCCATTTGATTTTTTTTTTTACTACATTAATCTCTTTTCACATTTATTAGAGTAAGAATAAAATGAAAAAGTAATTAAATTTTATCTTATTTTAAAATATAAATATTTTAAGTATATTTATTTTAGTAAACATAACAAATAAATGACATGGCGGAATAGCAAATACAACAGTTCAATATTTAGATTAGATCTCAGGCCAATATAAAAAAAGAAAGAAAATTGTATGGTTTGGCTACTTAAAGAAAATTGTATGGTTTGACTACTTAACCTTTTGAAGAAAAGCAATAATTTGGGGTCCATGTTTTTTGCTGTACAATAATTTCATTTGCTCCCACTAATGAGTTGATACGCATGTGGCAATGAATCCATCATTATTGACTTAATGAGATACTTTGGAAATTACATGAATATTGTTTGATTTTTTAATATGAGGTGCCTTTTTTTTTTTTACATTATTAGTTTGCACTGTTTTTATGCATATATATATATATATATACTATGTTCAAAACATGATTAATATAACATTGTAGTTTGTACTCCGTATCCAAAACTTTATTATATTAGTGTTTGCTACGAATACAAAGTCTACAAAAATTTATTAATACTTTTTAGGCAAAATACATCAAATCACCCTTAAACTATACCCAAAATGTCGATATCACACATAAACTATACGGGCGACCTATTACACACCTGAACATCTAAAAACTGAAATTATTCGCACCCTGCAAGGCATTATAACACTTTTGCAGTGTGTGGTGTTCCACACGCGCATCCACGTCAGCGCCACATGGAAATAAACTTCCAGTACTGTTTCTTTTTTCTTTTTTTCTATTTTTTTTTTTGCAACTTCTTCTTCTTTATTACCATCCCCCCAACCCCTCCCCCTTCTCCTCCACATTCCCGCCACCCCCAACCCCACCCACCCCCTTCTCCTCCACCTTCCCACCAACCCCCAAAGTGCAGTTCATGCAATTTCTTCATTGTTTCCCATTGAAGAGCCGTCTGTGCAATTTCTTCACTGCCATTTAAAGGGCATTGCGTGCAATTTCTTCACTGCCATTTGAAGGGCAGTGCATGCAATTTCTTCACTGCCATTTGAAGGCAGTCCGTGCAATTTGAATGGGCAATTCGTGACAGGAAAATTTCCCTTTTGATGCAAATTTATTCAATATTTCCCATTTTATTTTATAGATAGATTAGATGCAAATTTGGTGACCGGAAATGAAGAAGATCGGAAAAAATGGAAGCTCACCGGAAAATATTGAAGCTCATCGGAAAATATTGAAGCTCATTATTATTTTATAGGTAGATTAGATGCAAATTTGATGACCGAAAAATGAAGATCGGAAAAAATGAAAGCTCACCGGAAAATATTGAAGTTCACTGGAAAATATTAAAGCTCATTGGAAACAATGGTGGTTATGCAATAAGAAAGGGAGTAGAAAGAATGGAGGGTGGGGCGTGAAGAAGAAGAGGGGGATGTGGTGGTGGTGGAGAAATGGAGGAGAGGCGGGTTTGGGAGGTGGGGGTGGTAGTGGTGAAAATAGAGAAGAAGAGTTAAAAAAAAATCAGTTTTTATTAAATTAAAATTTATTTTTACTACTTCACTCACCTATTTATAAATTATCATTATTTTTTTTCCACGTCAGCTTATAAGGTGCAAATAAATTCAGTTTTTAGATGTTCAGGTGTGTAATAGGTCGCCCGTATAGTTTAGGTGTGACATCGACATTTTGGGTATAGTTTAAGGGTGATTTGATGTATTTTGCCTACTTTTTAAAACAGAAGACTTGTTTAAAAGGAAACTATTTTCTTCTCTTTGAGATAAAACAATAGCAATATTTAAGCATCAGTTAATACTTTTAATTTTAATTCGATTAATTTAAAGGTGTTAAATACTTATTATTTTTTATCAAATTTTGATTTGAATAATTCTAATTCAAATTATTAAATTAATTTTACATGTTTACAACGAAACAAAGTAGAAATTTGATTTTCTATTTAAACGAAGACTACTATTTTTGTTATTTTTGGTAAATATTCTCGGTTTAACTCATTTTACTTGTCATGTTATCTTTTGCATGGTTTTTTAAGAAAACGTCAATTAGAATTATAATTTGACTAATTTACCTTATTCATTATTTTATCTCCATTTGATATTATTTTTTCTTTTACGACATTAATCTCTTTTCACATTTATTAGAGTAAGAATAAAAATGAAAAAGTAATTAAATTCTATCTTATTTTAAAATATAAGTATTTTAAGTATATTTATTTTAGTAAACATAACAAATAAATGACATGGCGGAATAACAAATACAACAGTTTAATATCTAGATTAGATCTCAGGCTAATATAAAAAAAAATTTGTATGGTTTGGCTACTTAACCTTTTGAAGAAAAGCAATAATATGGAGTCCATGTTTTTTGCTGTACAATAATTTCACTTGCTCCCACTAATGGGTTGATACGCATGTGGCAATGAATCCATCATTATTGACTTAATGAGATACTTTGGAAATTACATAAATATTGTTTGATTTTTAATACGGGATGCACTTTTTTTTTTACATTGTTTATTTTTTTAATATGAGGTTCACTTTTTTTTTTTTTGATATTGCTTGATTTTGCTAATATGGGGTCTACTTTTTTTATATATATATATTGCTTGGTGTTTAGTATAGGCCCACCCTTTTTTTTTTATGGGCGACGAACGACGAAACCGGCTCTTCTATAAAGTAGTAATAACAATAACAACAATAACATACCCAACATAATCTCATCAGTGAGGCCTGGGGAGGGTGGCACATACGCTTACTCCTACCTTGACTTTTTTCGGTAGACATTCGGCTCGAGTAAAGCACTATCAATATAAAAGAAATAAAGAAATGAAAATAATAAAACTAAAAAAAAAATTGCTCCTTAATTAGTCGTCAAGAAATTCAAATGACGTCATTTCCCACGGAGCCATTCAAAAAGTCATCACAAACTCTGTCATCTATCAAAATTTCTGGAGTTGGTGGTTAATTTAAGTTTTACATCTCAAATTCAAGTATAGAAGTGTTAAAAATTTAGTCACTTACGAACTACTATCTCCATTTCCAAATAAATAAATTTCTAGCACTGTTTCTTTGGTCCAAAATAAATAATTTTTAAAGCCCAAAAGGTATTAATTAGTTTTTTCTAAAGTTACGCTTTTCTCAAATGAGTTTTCCAAATCCCAGCATTGACTATCTCTAGTTTTAAGAAAAGTTTGGGAAGAAGCAAAAGGATAATATTGATAAATTACCCTTTGATTAATCAAAAGACAGTTCTAGGAGGACTTGGATGAGGTTGTGTGTGGTATTCCGCAGACAAATTAGATTTCGATGGCCACATCGGGGTGACATCTAGGGGTTATGATGATGTGCATAGAGCTTCAGGTTTGGAGATAGGAACGAGAGAGGAACGTCACTTTTGGATTTCATGAAGCCCTTTGACTTGGTGATAGAAAACTCCAGTTCCTAGAAGAGGGACGAGCACTTGGTCACCTTTCAGAGTTCGGTGGCAGGACCCAAATTGATTACCTACTCACCAGAAAATGTGATAGAGGCTTATACATGGATTCCAAGGTTATCCTGAGCGATAATCTCACGACCCAACATAAGCTCTTGGTTATGAAATTAGAGATTAAGAGGACGAGGAGAAAGAGGGTTGTATATGGTCAACCTAAGATTAAGTGGGGAGCATTGACTAAGGACAAATCTTAGGAGTTGGGCGAGAAATTGCGTTTGATAGGGCCTAGAGGAGTAGTAGTGACGGGAGTAATATGTGGACTACCACGGCGGCAAACATTAGGGCAGTAGCTAGAGAGGTGTTAGGGGTTCCGAATGGTTACTCTGGCGAACACAAAGAAGACTGGTGGTGGAAGGGAGAGGTTCGGGATAAGTGAAAGCCAAGAAAGCGGCGTATGCGAAGCTAGTAGAGAGAAGACGAGAATGAGAAGAGGATGAATAGGGAGCAATATAAGAAGGCTAGGAAGGAGGTGATGTTAGCAGTTACGACCGCTAAGAATGCAACATTTGGATGTTTGTATAAAGAACTTGAGGAAAATGATGGGGGACAAGAAGCTGCACAGGCTAGCCGAGGTGAGGATAAAGAAGCCCCGTGACCTGGACCAAGTAAAGTGTATCAAACATGACGATGAAAAGGTATTGTAGAAGATGCATATGTTAGGCGATGATTGCAGACGTACTTTCATAAACTCTTGAACGAAGAAGGAGACAGGAGCATCGTGTTGGGTGATTTAGAGCACTCTGAGAGTCTCCGTAATTTTGGGTATTGTAGGAGCGTAAGAGTAGGGAGGTGGAGGCGATTATGCAAAAAATTAGCAGGGAAAGAGTGACCATGCCCTATGAAATCCCGATGGAATTTTGAAAGAATACGGGAAACGCAGGCTTGGAGTGACTTACTCGGTTGTTTAATGTCATTTTTAGGACGTTAAAGATGCCCGAAGAATGGAGATGGAGTGTGATGATCCCGTTGTATAAGAACAAGGAAAATATCCAAAATTGCAACAACTATAGGGGTATCAAGCTGCTGAGTCATACATGAAAGTTTGGGAGAGAGTGGTCAAAGTGTGGATGAGGAAGAATATGCTATTTCCGAGAACCTACTCGAATTCATACAGGGATGATCGACCACAAAAGCCATTCACCTTGTGAGGAGGCTGGTGGATCAGTATAGGGAGAGGAAGAGGGACTTGCATATGATATTCGTTGACCTAGAAAAGGCATACGATAAAGTCCCGACGGAAGTTCTATAGAGATGTCTGGAAGCTAGGGGTGTTCCTATAGCATACATTAGAGTGATTAAGGATATGTATGGTGGAGCCAAGATAGGGTGAGGACAATGGGTGGTTACTCAGAACACTTTCCAGTAGTGATGGTCTACACCTAGGATCCGCTCTTAGCCCGTTTCTTTTTGCATTGACGCACTGACGTGGCATATTCCCCGGGGGGGGGGGGGGTCATGGTGCATGTTATTTGCAGATGACATAGTACTGATTGACGAGACGCAGAGCGGTGTTAACGTGAAGTTGAAGGTTTGGAGAAAAACCCTAGAGTCTAAAGACTTTAAGTTGAGCAGGACTAAGACAGAGTACTTGGAGTGCAAGTTCAATGACGCGATTCATGAAGCGGACGAGAACGTGAGGCTTGATACTCAAGTCATCCCCAAGAGAGAAAGTTTCAAATACCTGGGTCAGTTATCCAAGGCAATGGAAAAATTGACAATGATGTCACACATCGTATTGGAGCAGGATGGATGAAATGGAGGCTCGCTTCTGGCGTTTTGTATGATAAGAATGTGTCGTCAAGACTTAAAGGCAAGTTTATATAGAATGACGGTTAGACCAACTATGTTGTATGGGGCACAATATTGGCTAGTTAAAAAAGCTCATGTCTAGAAGATGAAGTTGCAGAAATGAGGATACTGAGATGGATGTGTGGGTATACCCGGAAAGATACGATTAGGAATGAAGTGATTCGGGATAAGGTGGAAGTGGCCCCTGTGGTGGATAAATTGCGTGAAGGAAGGTTGAAATGATTCGGACATGTAGAGAGGAGATGTGTAGATGCTCCAATAAGGAGGTGTGAGAGGTTCGCCATAGTGGGCTTGAAGTGAGGGGAAATAATGTGAAGCTGGAGGTTTGGAGAAAAACCCTGGAGTCTAAAGGCTTCAAGTTGAGCAGGATTAAGATAGAGTACTTGGAGTGCAAGTTCAATGATGCGATTCATGAAGCAGACGAGGACGTGAGGCTTGATACTCAAGTCATCCGCAAAAGAGAAAGTTTCAAATACATGGGTCAGTTATCCAAGGCAATGGAAAAATAGACAATGATGTCACACATCGTATTGGAGCAGGATGGATGAAATGGACGCTTGCTTCTGGCATTTTATATTATAAGAATGTGCCGTCAAGACTTAAAGGCAATTTTTTATAGAATGACGGTTAGACCGAATATGTTGTATGGGGCAGAGTGTTGGCTAGTTAAGAAAACTCGTGTCTGGAAGATGAAGGTTGTAGAAATGAAGATTCTGATATGGATGTGTGGGTATACCCAGAGAGATATGATTAGAAATGAAGTGATTAGGAATAAGGTGGGAGTGGCCCCTGTGGTGGATAAATTGCGTGAAGGAAGGTTGAAATGATTCGTACATGTGGAGAGGAGATGCGCAGATGCTTCAATGAGGAGGTGTGAGAGGTTGGCCATGGTGAGCCTGAGAAGAGGGAAAGGTAGGTCAAAGAAGTCTTGAGGGGAGGTGATTAAGCAGAATCTGGCGCAGCTTTAGCTTACCAAAGACATGAGTACATGACCCTTGATAGGAGGGTGTGGAGGTCGAGTATCAATGTAGAGAGTTAATAAGTTACCACGTGGATCTCTTTTCCATTATAGGAGTACATTAGTAGCTTTTTATTTCTGCTTATTCTTAGATCTCTAGTGTTATTTGCTTATTTCTTTCATTTTGTTTATTTTATTATCTTACTACCGTTACTGGCTTTTATTAGTGCTGCCTTTTCATCTTTTCTTGAGCCGAGGGTCCATGAAAAGAGCCTTTCTATCTTTACAAGTAAAAGTAAGATTTGCATACACTTTATTCTCCTCAAATCCTACCTAGTGGGATTATACTGGGTATATTGTTGTTGTTATTACCCTTTGATGAATGTCATTGGCTTTCTTAGTAGGTGTGCCACACCCCAAATATTTATTAATTTGGGAATGGAGGTACTACTTCTTACTAGGGGTGTACAAAGCAAATCGACAAACCGCACCAAACTGATAATCCGAACCAAACCGAGAAAAAAACCCGACTAGTGGTTTGGTTTGACTTGGTTTGGTTTTAAAAAGAAAAACCCGAACACTATTGATTTGGTTTGGTTTTAACTAAAAAAAGTCAAACCGAATCAAATCAATCCGACATTACATTATAAAATTTCAAACATATTTTATACATAAAAATATTTATTTATAATGTAATTTATAAATGTTTCTTTAAATTTTTCATAGTTTTTTGTCTTTTAACTTATTATTTCAAGCTTGGAATTAGAATTTTGAATGGTCCAACAAGTTTTATAGCCCAATGATATTAGTAACTCAAATAGAACTCAACAAAAATCAAATTAATACTAATGCTAACAAAAAAAATCCATATCTAACACTGGAATGACAATAATTTTGATATTTATTCTTTAGTTTATATTAGTTTAGAAAGTGAAAATACATAACTTAATTTTATTTTTTTTCTTTAATAGCTAGTCATGCAATTAATACTTATTAGCCGTACTTAGTTTAGCATGACTTAGTACTTTTAGATTATGATCATTTTGTACATGCCTTTTAAATTGGCTGTATTTATTGTAGCATGACTTAATACTTTTAGATTATGATGATTTTATTTTATGCAATTTCATTAATTTTTTCATTGAATATTTTAATACACTGTCATCTCTCATCACGTTTTGTATTATTTTCTTAATAAATATATTAATTAGATAGCCGCATCTTATTAGGACTAAAGAAATATTTGAAGTACAAGTTATATATTTTGTATGAAGACTTTACCAAAAAAAAACTCGAAAAACCCGAGCAACCCAAAAAAAAGAAGAGAAAACCTGAGATTAAAAAACCCGACTTTTGTTGGTTTGGTTTGATTTATAGATTTAAAAACCCGATGCAATTGATTTAATTTGGTCTTTAAAAAACCCGAACCAACCCGGTCCATGTACACCCTACTTCTTACAATCTATGTTGGCCCTTATACAGTTAGTCTTGAAGGTAATCCAAATATCTACTATATTTATGTCATGGAGGTTTTGATACGAGAGCTTTCACTCGAAATGACACCAACAAAGATGAAACAGCCTGAAACTACAATAATATACCGTTTGCTATTTCCTGTAAAGTATATAAGGTGTCAATTAAATAAATACACTTAGTATAAAATCACAATTTCAAAGCCTATTAACAACCATAGCTTATAATAACAAACAGGAAATCCATTTTTCTTCCTCCTACAAATAGAACGGCCTTAACCATAGCATCGGATGGGATCATTGCAACCTTTCTCAGTAGACTGCCTGAAACCAAAACGACCTCCCTTTGCGAGGTACTGCTGATGATATTCCTCAGCTTTGTAAAATTTCTTAGCAGGCAAGATTTCAGTAACAATATTCCTGTTCAATATCTTTTGCTGTCTGTCCCGTGCTTCTATTGCTGCCTTCTCTTGCTCAGGTGTATAAAAGTAAATTCCAGACCTGTATTGGGTGCCAACATCGTTACCCTACAAATGGCATAAGCAAACTGTTAGATAAATTATACGAAAACTGCTGAATACCAACCTGTCTGTAAAAGCTGTATCCGGAATATATAGTTCATCATTGCCAACAAAGTGGCAGTTGTTGTAACAGTAAAGCTCGATGATAAAGTTCCACACAAATATACATCAGCTATGCTTTACCTAAACTACCAGTTTTCAGATAGCAAAAAAAATTGACTATAAGCAGTGAGCATAATAATACTGAACGGTATTGCGAGAATCACAGAGGGTTGAAGAGGTCTTCTTCATGGCATCTTTGGAAGCAATTCAAAGAGAATTTCACCATTCACATGAAAAGAAATTTTTTGACAGAAAAGAAATTTTTTGACCTGGCAACTGAGATAAAAAAAACAAAAACTTAAGCAGAGTAGCCATTTCGGTACTTAATGTCACAGGAGACAAAGTAACCTTTCTAATTATATTTCATGATATGGTGAAGCTCAATAAGAAGAACCCTAACTCCTCTTAGAAGATTTTTTTTAGAAAAAGGAACATGGTGGTTGCCCTTTAAAAAAGAACTGGACACCCAATCCACAACTAGGATCACAAGGCATAATCTTTATGCAAAGCAAGATCTTTAAAGATCTGCAAAAGGCATGATCTTTAAAGATATGCAAAAGGCATGATCTTTAAGCAAATGCAGCATTTTGATTATGTACCTAATGACATTTTACTGATTAAAAAAAGAGTAGTTGAGTAAGCGGACACTCCCATGAATATAAAACTATACTAAACGTGCTTCTATCACTTTGCAATAAAGACTTGACTTTGGTTATTAGCACCCCAAAGTATGCATACTATTCTATGCCCCACAAAGATTCATGTTGGGCAACAAGCTTAGCAAAAGTGACCAAATACAGCTACCTAACCTACAGGGGAATAAACTCTCTACTAATATTATCTAATTTGGTCAAGCTTCTTCAAGGTCAAAACTCAAAAGTAGTTTTTTCTAAAAGATAATGGTGTTTGGCCCAGCTTTTAAGAAAAGAAAAAATATTTTTGAGTGGAAGCAAAAGCCGAAAAAAGTAGCTTCTCCCCAATTACTGTTCTAAAAAGCACTTTTGAGGAAACACACTTAGAAGCACTTTTTATAAGCTTAATCAATCAATAATTGCCGCCCAAAAATGTTTTTCAACTTGATTAGCTGAACACAAACTGCTTCTAAACAGAAGTACGTTTAAAAAAAAAGCATTTCAAAATAAGTTGATTTTAAAAGCTTGACCAAACAGGCTATAATACTTGCAACCCAATCACAAAAAAACATTTCAAAATAAGCTAATTTTAAGCTTGACCAAACAGGCTATAATACTTGCAACCCAACCACATTTGGAGACCATGGAAGTTCAAGATTCTAACATCAAGTTCTCTACCAAAATTCAACCTCGAATTGTTACCGAAATTAAGAAGACAACTCAAAACATAAATCTTCAAATCTTCTGGATTGGCAAAACGACATGATTTCAACAAAAAGACAAAAAAAAAAAAAAAAAAAAAAAAAAAAAGAAGAAGAAGAAGAATTTAACCAAGAATCATCGATGTTAACCAACAGAAACAAAATAAACCAATCAAAACCAACAAAATATCAGAAAACCCACCTGTCTATTGAGGGTAGTAGGGTCATGCGACCTATGTTACTCGGACTCTTCAAAAATATCGACGGGTGCGTGTCAGATCCTCCAAAAATAGTGTATTTTTGGAGGATCCGACACGGGTGCAGCAACATATTTGGAGAGTCTGAGCAACTTAGGTCATGCCCATCCCAAAAAACATCAAGCAAGGAATCAAAGTTACACTCCTTAGGATCATACTGAACTCTAACAACCTCAGAATGAAAAAGTAGTCCCAGAGCATACATCTTCATAAGTAGAATTATGCAAATACCCTTGTGAATACCCAACCTCAGTCTTTGTAACACCAAGCACTCTCTGAAACGCCAATTCACCACCCCCAAAAACAACCAGCTCCGAATTGAGTTGTTGACCCGGACCCAGATGTCCTCATCAGGTCATTGTGTAATTGCAGAGGAAGAAGAAGAGTCCATTGGGGTGGTAATCAGCACGAGCACGACCACCCAAAACCAATTTGTTGAGCCAAGCCAACCACTCATCTTTGGTGAAGGGTAGAGTGACGGGGTTTTGGAAGTACGTGGGAAAGTGGAAAGGTTTTGGGAGAAAGGAAGAAGAGTAACTATAGCTCTTTGAGCCGAGGGTCCATCGGAAACAACCTCTGTACCTCTCAAGAGTAAAGTCTGCGCACGCACTACCTCCCCAAACCCCATGTTATGATACTATTGCAAGATTTGGGACTTGAGTCCCACATTGGTTAAATGGGGAGCTGATATGGGGCCTATATAGCCCTGGGATCTCCCACCTCAGTAGCTAGCTTTTGGGGTGTGGTTCTCCTAAGGTTTTATCAATGGTACCAGAGCCACCCACCACCTTCCGTGCCTTGGATGGTGATGCCGGTATGGCAACGTTCGGCCAGGGCTAGCAATGTCTAGCAAACAACCGTCGAGGACGATGAATGCAGAGCGTGGTGGTTTGTTATGATATTATTGCAAGGAATGGGACTTGAGTCCTACATCGGTTAAATGGGGAGCTGATGTGGGGCTTATATAGCTTGGGGCTCTCCCACCTCAATAGCTAGCTTTTGGGATATGGTTCTCCTAAGGTTGTATCACCCCACTTGTGGGACTACACTGGATAACTACGACAAATAATCATATAATTGAAATACAATAAACAACAGATAGTAAAAGAAATCGAAGAACAAACTACAAGACTAATACTACTACTACAAGCAAATAAACAGAATAAACCAATAAAATTTCAAGAAAACACACCTGTCGATTGAGGGTGGTAGGGTCATGCCGATCCCAAAAAACATCAAGCAAGGAATCAAAGTTACACTCCTTAGGATCATACTGAACTCGAACAACCTCAGAATGAAAAGTAGTCCCAGAGCATATATCTTCATAAGTAGGATTATGCAAATACCCTTGTGAATACCCAACCTCAGTCTTTGTAACACCAGGCACTCTCTGAAAAGCCAATTCAACACCCCAAAAACAACCAGCACCAAATTGTGCAAATTGTTGGCCTGGTGCAGGGATATCATCATCAGGTCCTTGTGGAATTGCAGATGAAGAAGAAGAGTCAATTGGGGTGGTATCAGCACCAGCACGAGCACCCAAACCTAATTTGTTGAGCCAACTCATTTTTGGTGAAGAGTAAAGAGATGGGGTTTTGGAAGTCTGTGGAAAAGTGGAAACTTTGTGGAGGTTTTTGGAAAAGGAGGGAAGAAGAGAAGAGGGTTTGGAGAAGGAAGTAGTGGTGGTGGTTATGGTGGAAGGGATGCAAGTCTTGAGGAGCATTGTGGATCTCTATAATAAGGATGCCTTTGCTTGCTTGGATAAGTATTTGAGGAAATGACGTGAGAATTCCTTATACAAATACCTCCTTTCTCTAGAACTTTTCCTTTGTCCTGCATTTTATTTCCGATAAAATTTTAAAACTTAAGAAATAAATAGAATAAAATAAGGTCATGGAGTTCTTCACCCTTTAATTAGATATTTCGGGTTTAAACTACTGGGAATGAAAATAATTACGTTGGAAGCAGTGTCCCAAAAAATGAACCATGAAGTACGCGATTCGGATTTAGTCAAACTCCGATCCAGGACACCAGATAGAAAACTAAAAAAGAAAAATAAATAGGTCGAGGAATCATTCACGTGACTTATCTCTCTTTCTCCTCAGGCATATTCTTCACTAAACAATGTTTCACACAAAAACTGATGTTAATATATTAGTACGTAAAATACGACTATCGTTCGGACATATTAATGGACTTTTCCTTCACGTATTGGCGTTTCTGATTTCCTTTTTTACTACTTTCATTTTAAAAAATTCTAGGTCAAATCAGGAATCAGCAATCTTTTGTAAGTTGATCAACGTGAACGGGTTTCATCCTTAAGGGAACTTGGCCTAGTTATCCTTTAAGTAGAAGAATTCAAATTTTATTTATGTTTCTAGACTCTCGTGGTCGTGGGGTTGAAAATTTACTTGTAATTTCTGTCAATGCACCTAACAATATGAGATTTATTATTAATATTAAAATATGCTCAGAGTATGCGGGAAAACGAGGCATACGCGGAATTTGCCCCACCACACGTAGACAATGAACAAGGACCAAAGAAACCTAGCTCTTTTGATTTCTTGTTCTATTTTTATTTTATCTTTTTCCTTAAGCTACAAATGGTTAGAGCTTATGAAGTAAAAAAGCAAAGGCACCAAGAAGATATGTTTGTGAGAAGGATTATATACAGGATTCCCTATGACGTCGTGTTGATGTTTAGGAAAACGAACTTTATCATGCCACATTCATATGTTAATCATGCCAAAACAATGTTAATACCGGAAACAAATCTCACAAGACATTACATGACGAAAAACCTCGTGCTTCCAATGTTGCTACAGAACAACTGACCAAATATACAGAAACAGAAACGATGAATAAAAAGGAAAGATACGCAAATAATGTCTAAGACTTGTCCATCATTTAAAAATAAAAAACAGAACAGAACACCACCAAACGGCATTATCTCTTAGGGGATACACGATTCAGAACATGACGCCAAGCACATCCTGCTAAACTTTTAACACGCCATAAGCACGAGTTAAATGGGTTTGATCTTGAAATGGAGCGAGATGAGAGAAAACACAAAACACTTCAGATCCTGCAATGAGAAACCAAGAGTCAGATGGTGCTGAAACAAATTTAAAAAATGCATCAGAGCCACCAGCTTTAAAAGATAATCCATGTCAACTGCTGCAGCAAGTTTTCAGTTAACAACTAATTAGAGCAAAAGAAACCAAGTGGAAGTTTACTTTCTTCCCTTTTTTTTTTTTTATGACATGGGAACCTGCAGCCGCTACCCTTCGGGTGCGCACCGAGTAAACCCAGCTCCTGTGCAATAGCAACCACACAGGAGAGGTAACCCGCACTAGACAAGCCCCGTGTGACGAGCTCGACCCAAAAGGCAATTTCGAACCTGAGACCTCCATTATGAAAGCCCCGTGCTCAACCAACTAAGCCACCCTTCTTAGTTCAGGATACGAACTATAGTTTGATTCTACAAAATGAGAAAATCTCGTAGGTATCTTTAGCAACTAACAGAGCATATAAATGTATGTTGAAGTACTCTTCCCCCCTTATAAACACCCCCCCCCCCCCCCCCAACACACACACACACAAAAAAAACAACCCACAACCCAAAAAAAAAAAAAAAGAGGAAAGAAAACGCCTCCTCATAGTTCAACAATATATACTGCTTCAGATGCTAGAATATCTTTATTCAAAAGTCACTTGCCAACATTCTTGAAGACACCTAATCCAGCCTCTTCATCTTTCAAGTAGCGTCAATTTTCATCATTATACCAGACAAAAGTCTCGGTGCTTAAAAAAAACTTAAGTGATTTTTTTGATAATAAAAAATAAAAAAATAATTAAAAAAAGCTTAAGTGATTTCTTTTCATCTTTCTAAGTCTTGGTCAGCCGAGTTACCTCATGCATGTACTGGTGAGAGGTACCAAGTACCGTGGAAGAGCTGATCCGGACACCAGCAATACTAAAAAGGGGAAGTCTTAGGGCTTCAGAATCCCCTTTGAAGCAAGCTATTATAAACCATCAGTGCAAATTTTTGCATTATTAGGGTGACAGTATGTTGATGTTGATCTCAAAGGCCTCCGTGATTTCAACCAAGCAATGGAACTAATTGGTTGAGAACAAGAAATCCCAGAGAATCTCTCCAACATAAAAGGATTAGAGAGGATAATGAAATTTACCAGTTTAGGACTAGACACCACAGCTTTTAAGGCAATCCTTTGGCCTGCGGCTTCAAATTACTTAGGTTCTGATGTCCACTTAGGACAGGACGCATCGCAAAGTCAAGCCTTCACAATTACAACACGATACCGGTCGGAAGTGTAGTAACTAGAGGTACTGCATGAGCTGAGCTAACTCACAAGCACTTTTATCAGTTTCAACTTAAGCCTGAGTTTGCTTTTTGGAAAAGCTCTATATACCAAGGGTTCTGCTTTGTTCCCTAACCTAGTGTGGCTCTCTCATATATTTTGGTGCATAAAAATATGCTAGGAAATGGCAGTCTCATCGTTGATGTTTACCACTCAAAACACCCAGACCAACTTCAACACTATTGTATCCCTGGACCATTTCAAGTCCCTCGTGATACCACCACACCGTGTTCTCACTTTCTGCTGGCCCCTCCGCACCTTGCCCCTTCCACCATCATTCTTCTAACCTCCAGACCGATACCATATCCCCCACCATTCGTCACCTTCACTTCATAGTGAAAATTTGGATGGATGGTGTTGAGGGAATGCAGTCCAAGTTTCGGTCAGATATTTTGCGTCTGCACAAGGTAAGGGCTACTGATGTGGGCTTAAGGGGTGACAATGGAGAATGAAATGGCTCATGGCTGCTTATTCAGCATAGCAATGTGAAGGGGGTGATGAGGAAAGGAATTTCTGCAACATGAAGGCATGTTAGTTTTCTTTCCATCCTGGATCATTATTGTCCTAAGGTAGAAGGACTAAGATTAGCAAGAATCCTAAGGATGAAGTTGGTTCAAGTGGTAACTCGCAAAGTCTTGTTTGCTCCTAAAATATCCATTGCTCGTTTTTTTCTTCCTAATAAATTCTAGCCCCCCCCCCCCCCCCCCCCCCCAAAAAAAAACCCAAAATGATAACAAATTAACCATCACTCTCTCTTCATGATCAAACCATAAATTGAGAGAGTGGAAGATGAAAAAAAGAGAAACTACGCAGCTAGAAGCAAGCATTATGCAGCAATGAGGCTACAACCTAAGCCCAGCTGCAATAAGAAAAGTATCTCCAAATCAAAATCACTCTTCTCTATTCTTGCAAAGATGGAATAGAGGCCTTCACAATCCAGTTTCCAATGCAATCTAAAGATGGGGTTTGATTGGAGTTAATTTTTCTTATGGAACTCAGTAACTGGAACCAGATCAAGTCCAGAAGGTTCACATATAACATCATTTACACATATATAGGACCATCCATAGTCTGCTTTCAGTGATTAGTATATCTAGCCAATGAAGACTCTAATACCCTATTGCTTGTAACAAAACTCCAATAAAAGTGAAACAGAATAATATAAAGTCAAACAGAAAATCAACCCCCAATATCATACATCTAGACCATTTGAAAGAAGAAACCGGAACTCCCTAAAAATAAACTCCGTTAGATAAAATGAGACCCACAATTGTATTTTTTTGTCATCCTCTTTTTTTGGATGCATCTATCTGGGCAAATGCATATTTAACACAATATGGATGTCAATAGCCAGAATAAATTTTGCAGTTCTATATTAATTATTCAAATTCCATTTTCACAAACTAATATGTACAACGTTGCAACTTATTTCAAGAAGCTTTTGATATATCCACAAAAAGAAGTAAAAAAGAGAAAAATGTTGTAGATCATAACCTGAACAAGATAATAGAAGATACGAAGTCCCTCGGGATCTTTACTGGTCTGCACATCCATTAGTGAACCAATCTTAGATGTAGTGAATGATATGTGTTCATTTCCCATCACAATCTCAAGCTCCTGCCTCCCCACTCTATCTGGTTCAGGCCAGTTGTTATCATCTTCCTTCATGATCTACAACAAACACACAACCAAAACCTTTTACTATTGTCCTTTTGTAATCAGAATAATAGTCAAGTAATAATACTGAGAGTCGGAGATGCACAAAACACACATTACATCAGCCCGATAAAACAAACCCCAACCCTCATGATCTACAACAAACACACACCGAAAACCTTTTACTGATTTCATTTTATAATCAGAATAATAGTCAGGTAATAATACGGCGAGCCAGAGTTGATTACATCAGCCAGAATAAAACAAACCCCAACCCTCCACTGCACTCCCTCCTCCCTCTAAAAAGAACTCTTCCTAGGAAAATGATTCAAACAAATACAACAAGAAAATCTCCTTTTCACATATGTGACAGCTAGAACTTCCCCTCTAGTTTTTTATGTTATCAAAATGAAAATTTTGCTTATTTGCAATGAACGTTACCCCAAAATTCCTCCAAATATCATTATTATATTTCTTCTCGGATGAGAATGTTGCTTCTTCACTAACATTCTTAGATCAGAATGGCTCTAAAAATTAGTATTCCTCTCTTTTCATTGGCCTTTAAATAACTTGGATTTTGGCAGCTTTCAGGACATAAATAACAACCGAACGCTAATGGCCAGCAACTTCAAAACCCATAAACAATCACTATCCCTCAATCTCACATTAGCTGGGGTTTACTAGCTATATGAATCCTCCACATCAAAATTGTTCTTTTAACAATTTAATCCCCCACATCATATCATAGTTAGACTGATTATCCTTTAAACGAGCTTGGGACTTACAATACGTAGCATTAGGCAAAATTAAGACCCATAACTAATACTCCCTCCGTTTCAATTTGTTTGTCTAGTTTTGACTTGGCACGGAGTTCAATAGAAGTGAAGAAGACTTTTGAATCTTGCGATCTTAAATTAAAGATATGTAGAATGTACCAAAATGACCTTTAATCTTGTGGTCTTAAACATGCTATATGGAAAGTTGGAATCAAAGAGTTGTCCCCAAAAAAAAAGAAAAAGGAAAAAAGTCATTCTTTTTCAAACGGACTAAAAAGGAAAGTAACACAAACAAATTGAACGGAGGGAGCATCTAGCAAAAATCAGCTGTAAATTAACCCTAACATTTTGGACCACAACCAAAAATCCAAAACCCTAAAAACCAAATTGAAATGAGAAAGTCCATTTCAATTTAAAAATCAGCTGTAAATTAACCCTAACATGATGTTTCCTACGTTTCAACTTGTTTGTCTTACTTTCCTAATGAATGACTTTTTTCTTTTTTTGACAACTTTTTAATTCCAACTTTCCATGTAGCATGTCTAAAACCACAAGAATAAAGAGCATTTTGGTACACTCTACATATCTTTACTTTAAGATCACAAGATTTAAAAATCTTGTTTACTTTCTTAAACTCCGCGTCAAGTCAAAATAAAACCACACAAACAAATTAAAAAATGGAGGGATTATAAACAACAACATATGTAGTGAAATCCCACAAAGTGAGTTGTGAGGTCTGGAAAGGATAGAGTATTCGCAGACCTTACCCCACCTTGAGAGGTAGAGAGGCTGCGGCACAGGGGCAAGCAATTCAAAGCAGAATGAAAAAAGAAATAACGGAAACGAATAAACCATGACAACATATGCTAGAGCAGTAAAATAGAGGGATTATCTAGCTGTAAATTAACCCTAAACCCTAAACACCAAATTGAAAAGGAAAGAGCATAAACCTCGCTTTCAGCAACAATGCGGCGACATTCTTTGAGAACAGAAGGGGTAAGGAAAACTTCCTTGCGAATCATAGTATCGTTTTTGTAGTTTGAATTGTTAGCATAACGGAGCTTTCCATCTGGCCTAAACTCGAACTCTAAAAACTCGTGTCCAAATTTACCTTTGTGGCCAACGTAATATCTCAGGTAAAACTCATCGTTCTCTGCCATTTCACCCATATTTTTTGCACTCTTCTCACACTGTCAATTGGCGTCTCCCTTCTAGGTTTGAGATCCACCTATTAAGAGGCTCAAAGGTTGCTTTCTTCAAAATTATAAAGCCTAGGTTGCACAGTTTAGGAGTTTGGAGTTGTAAAGTGTTTAGACCCAAAAATGTAATGGGGTCATTGTGAACATTTGAACAAACATAAACTTTTTAAGTAGGCCAAATATTTATGCGCCCTGGAACTTGTTAGCTTCTTTTGTTTTAGGGCCGTTTGGCCATGAAAATTATGAGTATTGAAAAAAGTAGTATTTGTTTTTAAAGTGAAAAATGATATTTGAAAATTAGAGTTGTTTTTTGTCATGAATATAAATTGGAGTTATTTTAAAATTTCTGTGAGTGATTTGAAGTGAAAATAACTTTTTGATGTTTTTTAAAATTCTGAAAAATTTCAAAATTTAACTTCAAGTTGAATTCCAATTTTTAAGGCCAACATGATTTGCTGAATTCAACTTCGAAAAAAAGTAAAAAAAAAAATGTATTCACGGCCAAACGGCCCCTTAATATCTTAACTGGCCCATTTTTAATTGGGAAAAGGGTCAAATTTACCCTTTTTCTTTCGAATGTTGTTTGCACTTACCATTCGTTATATTATCCGTTCAAATTTACCCCTAATATTATACTATCTGGTCGAATTTACACCTATCTCGATTCTCGAGCAAACTTTTAAGAATTACCACAGCCATATCCAGTTAAGTGAATCTAGTATCTGAGTTACTGAACTACTAAGAGCCTGTTTGGATGGGTTTATGCTTATAAGTTGTTTGCAGCTTATAAGCCAAAAAAAATAAGTTAGACTACCCCAACTTATTTTTTTTTAGCTTATAAGTTGTTTCAGCTTATAAGCTGGTTTAAATAAGCTAAGTCAAATGGGCCAAATTATTTTTTTGAGCTTATTTTAAGCATAAAATGACTTTAAGCTGGCCAGCCAAACACTCAAAAAAATTGAAAACAGCTTATAAGCAACTTATAAGCCAATCCAAACGGCTCTAAGAAGCTTTGGCAAGGATGGATCGTGTAGGCACCAAAACCGTGAAGAAGTCATCTAGAGAGGTAATTGAGAGGTAATACTCAAAGATGAACTTAGATTTCCACACCAACAAGAAAATCTCGGAGGAAGTTGCCATAATTCCTTCAAAACGTCTCCACAACAAGATTGTTGGGTTCTCTACCAACCTTATGAAGCTCCTTTAGAAGGCTGAGCAGGGCGCGCAAAATTACTTACTTTCTCCAGAAGATGGAGAAGGTTATTCAAATTAATTATCTCTTCATGAAGATCGTAAAACTCATACAACTGCCTGCATCTTTTACTATTTGGCGACTGCGCTGCCTGAACAGCAAGAAGGTTACACATAGATTGTTAGTTTGAAGTTGGGAGAAACTACACTGCCTGAACTGCTATGTATTTTTTGTCCATCTGTGATCAAAATCGAAAATCAAGAAAGCAGAAACATTAGTTTAATAAAAAAACATAAACAAATAAAAAATTATTGCGAGCCCACAAGTTTTTTGTGTGTCTTTAAGGATTTAATCTCCTCATTGTTGCTCAACGTATAAGGATTAATTCCTCCCAAAATAGAATGGAAAAACTATTCAGTAAAAGTATAATTTCATTTTATAGAACATCAGCGAACTCAACAAATGGAGCAAACCCCACGACTCTACTATTTTTGTCTTGAAAACTAATGCCGAAATGAGGGGAAAAAAGTTTCATATTTTGGTGTATTTCGATGTCTAAAATCGAGTCCGGAACCAAAATGACTCAATAAAAATCTAAGTGAACCAAAATACCCCAAAAAAACAAAATTTGACACAAAAGTACCTTTAGCGCAGTAAAATACTGCGCTAAAGCACTTAACAGTGACAGAGCCGTTAAGTGCTTTAGCGCAGTATTTTACTGCGCTAAGCCAAACTTTCTCTCACCTATAGCGCAGTAAAATATTGCGCTATAGGACACAACCATAAAACCCCTTCGGCTCCACCACTGGTCCCTCCAGTGGCGTTAAAAATTTTTAAAAACGCCATTGGAGGCGATTTCAACGTGGTCCCCACATAAAAATACGTCGTTTTCTATTAATTTTCATCGGGAAAGTTTAGATTCTTGGTATATTCAAGTCAAGGAGCAAGATTCTAAGCTCGAATTGTGGAAAAAAAGCGGCGTACAACTGGATTAACACAACTCTACAAAAATCTTCGATTAAGGTTTTCTACTACGAACTTTTGTTATTAATTTTTTATATACATTATACTATACGCATGTTTTACATTTAATCGTTGTTAATTTCCAAAAAAAAAAAAATCAAATTTCATTTTATTTTTTTTGCTTTCATCGCGCTGGGCAGTGACTATTGCCACTGTTTCTTTTTTTTTTCATTAATTGTTAAATGCGTATGAATTGTTAGTTTGTTAAATGTTTATGAATTGTTAAGTTGTTTTATGTTTATGAGTTGTTAATTTGTTAATTGTTAGTTATTTATGAATTGTGAATTGTTAATGAATTATTATTTTGTTAATTGATTATTTGTTAAATATTGATTATGAATTAATTAGTTGTTAAATATTGATTATGAATCGAAAGAACTTGATTGTTAATGAATTATTATTTTGTCAACACTTTGTTTGGATGATTGTTATGTATTGTTTTATAATGTATCGTATTGTGTTGTACTGTATAGGACCAAATCAGTCGTTCCATAAAATAGGACCTTTCTCCGTTACGTAATGATGGATTTAACGATACGATCCAATAAAATAAAAGTAACGATCAAAGCAAACATTGTAGTTAAACTAACAATACAATAGGTAACAACCATCCAAACAAGATGTAAATGATTATGAATTGTTAAATCTATATTATTTTAAAAGCATGAATATATATGTTAAATAAAAAAAATTATCTAAAAAAGAATAGTTAAAGTTCTTCTTTTAATATTTATGTTCACGGAAATAAAAATTATTATAAATTTCATAAATACATACGTTAACGATAAAATGTATAGGACCAAATCAGTCGTTACATAAAATAAGACCTTTCCTCGTTACGTAACGATGGACTTAACGATACGATACAATAAAATTAAAGTAACAATCAAAGCAAATATTGTATTTAAACTAACAACACAATATAATACAATAGGTAACAACCATCCAAACAAGTTGTCAATGATTATGAATTGTTAAATCTATATTATTTTAAAAGCATGAATATATATATGTTAAATAAAAAAAGATTATCTAAAAAAGAATAGTTAAAGTTCTTCTTTTAATATTTATGTTCACGAAAATAAAAATTATTATGAATTTCATAAATACATACGTTAAATATTTATACATTCAAAATAAATATTGTATTCAAGATAATAAGTAGATATTTTTTTTCCAAGTTAAAATTATTAATTAGTTAATATAATTTCTCTTTCATTTCAAGAGTAATGACTAATTTAGTTTATCTTGGAAATCCTATGTTTTGGTTGAATGATCATGTTACTAATTATGAATTAATGTTAGAACTGCTTAGGAATTTTTAGAACAATAGAATTGCTTAGGAATTTTTAGAACAATCTTACCTTGATTTTGGAGGATGAGGAGAGGAGAGAAATGAATACTTAGGGCTTTAGAACGAAATTGGAACGTCAAAAATGACATAAAATCGTCTAAGGGTCGCTTTTATAGGCTTGGGGCGAAGTACCCCTTAGCTCGCTGAGCAAACTCCAAAGCGAGCTTACCCCTTGCTTTGGACCTTGTGGAACAATCTCTAGGGCGAGATCAAACCTTGCTTTGGCCCTCGCTCAGCGAGCTCCCAGCTCGCTTTGGCACCTGCCAAGCGAGCTTACGTAAAATGGGCATAACATTTTGTACAAAGCTCCGTTTGGGCCTCACAATATATCGTTGGAAAGGTATTTCAAAGGACTACAACTTTCATGTTTTAAATTTTCTCAAATTACTAACATATTTTCACGAAATCAGGCTGGAATACAGACCTTCCATAAACTTAGTTGATTCTATCGAATCTTATGCACCTCACTATCCGTTTTGATCCCAAAACAATTATTTCCACCCAAACTCATCTTGATGGGGCTTCATATGGCTAAAATGTCAAGTTAATACTCATTTAACACATTCACACTGTCACGACCCAATTTACGGATCGTGCGAGCACTTACTCCATCCCACTGGTAGGCGAGCCCTTCTCTTTATTTAACCATTTTTATTTATCACAAGCAGAAATAAAACAATGAACGCGATCTCAATATTGTAGATAAATACTAAGTGCGGAAATACAAGTGACACGCCAAGAATTGGGTCTATATCAGTACAAGAGCTCCTACACAATACATAAGTATAACTCAATGAGTACAAATGTCTGAATGTTGCCATACAAGACTCATAACATGATGAGAAATACTGTCCGGAAAGTAAAAGACAGATACAATGAGGAATGGAAACTCGGGATGCAGATTTGGAAATGACTCACCTAAGTCTCCAATGGAACTGCCTCGGGGATCACTTACGAGACCCTGGCGTGGATCCTGTCTCAAACTCTACACCCCGAAAAGGAGTGTAGCAAGGTAGCATCAGTACAACAACACATACTGAGTAAGCATGATAGGCCGACTAAGATTAGTTCACGCATATAAGCATAAAATCAACAAGATAAGCAGATAGGCACATAATACACAAACCAAGGTAACAGAATATCACATAACCGAATCACAACCTAAGATGAAGCTGCTAAACCACAAGTTTGTCAAGTGTCAATAACTCTCGAACCAACACAATACCATCACAACAAATCAGTAGATAATAACATATGCAATGCAATATGATGCAATGCTCAGTGCCAAAACCTGTAAACACATGCTAAAGGCCTTGTACGCTCAGTAGTCATGACCCGTGGGGGACCCGTGGTGTCCATGTACCGCTCGTTCCGGATCTTTGCCCACAGAGGTTCTTTATCAAATCTCATCAAAATTATCTCATAACCTTTCATAATCAACATAAGTCTTTCATCAACCTTATCGGAACCACGAATGAGTGAACAAATGCAAACATGGTAAATCAATGAAATTATATGCCAATGAAAATACAAAGTCACAATGCCATAAGCCATAACAAGACTTAGATAAGTTTTCTCAATCAATATAAAGAGTCTATATCAACCTTTTCCTTCCTAATATAACAAATACACCTCATGATTCAATGCGTAAAGTAACGGTGACAAGCCCACACAAATCAGAAGTCATCTCAACCTAGGTAATATCCAACCAGACATTATGTCCGAAGACCTAATCATGCCTTCTCCCATCAATTCTACACAATATATATGCTTCGCTAATCAAAATCTAACTTACGTAAGCCGTAACCTACCTTGAATGCAAAACAAGAGCTACGAACCACTCCACACGAGCCTTCTATTTTCGAAGAGCCTCAGAACGATGGTAGTCTAGGAAATAACATCACTAAGTAAGTAAATGATCACAACAACTAACTAATCGAACGAGCAATAAATTGGGGAAAAGTTACTCAAAATACCTCTAACGAGTCACGAGGGCAAAACGAGAAATTAAGTGTGAAATTACTTTACCCATAGTCTTTTTAGTCAATATCCTTAATCACATGAAGTTCTAATCCCAAATGGTACCGTAATTTCAACCAATCAACTAAAACCCCCAAATTAGTAAGAACCCTAATTTGTAGGATTTGATTTAAGAACTCAAAGAAGATTCAAGCCCAAATTCTAATAATCCCTTGATTAAGTATTAGAAATCAGAATTTACCCAAATCCAATTGATTAAGAGAGGTTTAAAATCAACTTAGGGTTTATAGACCCTTCTTCCCTAAATTCATAAAAGAACTACCATGGAAGCTTAAGTAGAAAGGGATTATAAGATTATGGAGATGAGAACTTACCTCAAGATGCCTCTACCAAGATGTTCTCCAAGAATCGCCCTAATTGCTCTTAGTATAAGGTTCTTAGGTGCACGGGACTAATGACTCGGAATTAAGGATTTAAAAAGAGAAACTGATCCTATCAATCCGCCACGGTGATCGAACGTTTCACCATGATGGTCTCGCTCTGGTGGTAGAACTATCCGCCATGGCGGAACTTTATTAAAAAGGCTGACACTCGCCATAGCGGGCACGACTCCGCTGTGGCGGGCCCTCTATGGCCCTACTGGGCTCGCTATGGTGAAAACACCAGACACCATATTTTCTGGTTTTTCACAAGTCTATCCCAAAATTCTGACATCAATCCGAGGCCTCCTAGACACAAATCAAATATGCACATACTTAAAAACACGCTAGGAACTTACCGGTGGCCTCAAAATTCCCAATAGAGGTGTAATTGACCAAGTCAACCCCCAAACGACTAAAATCAAGTTTCCAACCAAGTACCCAAAACCCAACCAAACACCTCAAGAACCGAACCAACCACCCCACCAAGTCATAATTGACCCTCTGGACCTCACGGAATCGACGAAATTTCAAAAAAGGTCCGTTTTAGTCAAATATTTTCCACTTTAAAGCTTCAAATTCCTCAAATCAACTAAGACTAGCCCGATGACCTCGAGAACCGTGTCGCCCATACTCCCGAGTCAAAATCATACTAACAAGGCTTAGTGAAGGGTCAATAAGGGTAAATGGTCAAAAGTGCAATAACGACCAAACAGGTCGTTACATACACCTAATCTGGATTTATGGAGTGTTATACAAATGCAAAGAACAGTTTAGAGGGGAAAAAGAATTTAGATTTTTTTGTGTGTATCTAAAATCTGAGACAAGGCATTTGAAATTATAAGAAGTGAAAGGGTGAGATGAAGAAGGGCAATCCAAAAGGTGCCTCTTCCATTTCTCATTTACAACTTTGTAAAAAACCCAAAAATCTCCCGTATGATGGGGGAATGAACATATGTTTAAAAACATGAATTAAAAGCTGTGTGATTTGCAAGCAAGGACTAATCGTATCGGGATAAGTAGGTTTCACTTTAAACTTTCTGAAGTTAACATATGTCGGATATACTTGGTCAATTGGTAGATTTGATATCTTTGAACTGTCGAGCTTTGTGATATACCTGGACAACCACATATGACACAATTAACCCCTTAACCATCTTTGATTCTCATTGTTGTGTTTGTTTCATCCATGAACCGTGCCTGATCTCGTAAGTGCGTACAAAATTGGCCTTACAAAATTCTCGTTAAAGCAGCTCACTTCACACTTATATAGGTGATTCCCAAATGTGTAAATCCTATGGAAATATTATTTGATATACACTGTATCAAACTTAGAACCATTAAAATGCCTTAACATTTTATCCTTCTTACTAAACATAGTCTTCATCAGAATGGACCAAAAATTTTATTTGACAATATTGAACCATCAATCATAACTTTGTTTGATCTCCTTGATCCTAGATCTTGGGATCTCCGGTCTTCTGGGTAGAGTTATCGCCATGTTGACTTTTCCTTGGCCATAGTCTCATTCCCTTAATTGATTTCTCAACTGCCTTTCTAGTTAGGCCTTTTTCAAGTGAATCCGACACACTATCCTTTGGCCTTACATAGTCAATTATGATAATTCCACTGTTGACACCCAATTTTGTCCCGCCTCTCCTCCGAAATACCTATTTACGCTTCTAATATTTTTGAAAAATTAAAAAATATATTTATATTTTACTATAATTATTAGCCTCTTATCAATACCAGCGTTTCATTATTCTATTACAATTACTAGCTATTATTGTTATTACTATTATTATTAGTTCAAATACGAGCTCAATTCACCCCTAATATTTTCGGATTAACCCAAAAACAATTTTCATAGGCCACTACCCATTTTAATTCACCCCAACCCAATTTTCAGACCAGTCCACATTTTATTCCCAGCCCACATTTTAATTCACCTCAGCCCAAATAATTACCCAAATGGACCAGCCCATACCCGTTTAATTTGACCCGACCGACCCATTTCCTTTTAACAAAAGATGAAACCTCTAGGGTTTCATCTCCTTCATCAGCCGCCCCCCCCCCCCCCCCCTCCCTTTTTTTTTCTTTCTCCCTCCTCTCTGTCTCTCTCTTCGCTCCTTCCTCTCTCTTCTCTCCTCTCCACCATGCCACTGCCACCCCCACTCCTTCCTGTACCCCACGCTCACTGTCATCTCCGCTCTCCCTTGTCCCCCACGCCTGTCCTTCGTCTCTCTCCCCCGCTCCTCTCTCTCTTCGTCACAAGAAACCCTAAATCGCCTTATAAATAGTCATCTCCAAATAAGAACCAGGGGGATTTTTTGGATTTGGTGAAACCCCCCAAGAACCTGGAGGATTTTTTATTCCTGAAATTCCCCAAGAACCGGTTTTAAAGCCGCCTGAAAAAACCCTCTGAAAACAGTTCTCGAATCACCACTTTTCTCTTGAAAATATAAACTTTTAACTGTTCCAGTTCCCTTAAAATATTAGTTCTAAAATTATCTTGGTATCATCCCAAAATACTACATCCTCTTCTATTTTTCTGCTTTTGGTATTTGTTCGGATCTGAGTATATGCAAACTCAGGATTGGTAGTGTTTCGAAGTAGATCGGAGACTCAAAGCCTCACTTCGCTGCACCCGAAGAAGGTCCGTAATTACTCCTTCTCTATTTTTGGCATTTTTATGGTCTTGTATAATTGATTATATGATAGTTTAGTGCAATTTATTAGCATTTTTTATTTGTTAGTTATGTGCTTATTTTAGTCATTTGTTGATTATATGTTAGTTTTAGTTGGCTATGCTTATCCGTGGATCATTGCCCAACTGTAGTTTGACAAGTAGTCATTAAGTATAATGTTGTTAATTAATTTCTTTGTTTAGTTTAATTAAGCAGGATGTTAATGCAGCCATAGTGTTGACAGTAGATGCATGATAAATTATTAGTACGGTTAAATCATGTATGGTTGAAGTTCTCTGTGCTTGAACCAAATCTGTTTAAACCTTTGAATGCCTTTTAAACCTTAAGTGTTGTACTGTTTTATGGCTAGAGTTCACTTATCTAAATTTTTAAAAGTAATATTGAGGTTCGGAGATTTGTGTATAAATGATGTGTCCTCAAGCATTTATTCTTGCCATTACATGATCGTAAATATGAGTGGTTTTGCTTTAAAACAATGTCGAACTTATTTGAATCTTCCTACCTAATAATTTATCCACTTAGAAAATGATGACCAGTCTATAATGCCCCAACTGCGACTGAAAACCTTTAAATGTGCCTGCTTACATTGCCTACTTATACTACTATCAGAATCCGAACCCATTTTGGCATGATCATCTGCCCTAGTTAACGTATTTAAACTTATGACCTTGGCTGGCCATCACACTTTGATTATCTACTGTTTGCTATCCTGCTGTATCTGGTTAATATGTTAGAAGGAGAATGCCAAATATGCATGATTTAATGCCATGTCTGATGTCTGCTTGTTATCCTCTGCTGTGTCTATTAGTTATGCCACTACCTGCTACTGCCCTCTTTACGTGTCTGTTAAGTTGAGATTGGGAACATTATATTTAGTTGTGATAGTAGCCTCTTTACTCTGTGTATAAGTCTCATACTATCCCTCTCCAATTGTCATTGTATGAACCATCCTATATCATCTTTCTGTGCCGAGACCTGCAATTCATTTTGTTTAAGTCATATATATGTGCCTGAGCTGCAACTGCTTTCTACACAAATTATTGTCTTGCCAATGAATCTGCTGTTCACTGCTGGTGCAGTTGAAACTGTTGCTGATGCCTCTGAATTGTATAAAAATAGTAAAGAATGGGTTCAGGCCTTTATGAATGCTGCAATGATGTATTTTTAACAAGCCATATTTCATGTCTATTTTATCCTTTACCTCATTTTGTGTTGTCTGTTTTGATAGTACACGTGCAATATACAGGGTATGTACAGCTTATATACACCTTGGCGTATATAAGAAAGTATATTTTGTATATCGTTAAGTTGAACTTATGCCTTTTTTTAATCTGCATACTTTATGGCGGGGGCTTTGGGTTTACTTTTTTATTGGGTTTGTTATCTTTATCTGATCCTAGATTTGGGCCTATTATTTTATGAATTTGTATTTTGGGTTTGCTCCCTCGATTTCTGTCTCTTTGGGCCTATGTCCAGTTTGTTTTCTATCTCATTTAACGCAGTGTGTATACTTGGCATATATATATGAATACCTGTCTTTAAATTTTCCATGTGTGATGATCATGCACTAATCTTCTCCTTATCTTTCTTTTATGCATGACCATCGCATTCGAGTCCGAGGCACTCGTTCTTCTTCCGCATTCGGTGTTGGGCTAAAAGCCCAGCGCAATCTTCTCAAGTCATCCCCCCCCATCAATCCCGCAGCCAAAATAAGCAGCATAAAAATCCTGGGCCAAGGCCCAATAGACAGGAACAGCCCGCAGCAGTAATATAAAGAAATTTACTGGGCTGAAGCCCAATGGCATGAACAGTTCGCAGCATGTTGGGCTCTAAAATGGGCCAGATCCATTTGATTTTTCTTTTCTCTCTTCCTTATTATTATATTGTGCATTTTTATTTGCTTTTTGTATGACTAATATTTTATCTTGTTTTATTTTCCTAACTTAGATGAATTAGTAAATTAGTGGGTTTAGCTTTAGTATAATGGGTAGTAAATTTAAGAGAGGTATTAACATTAGTTCCATAAGTTTCATTCCCATTTTATATTAAAATTATTTATAGTATTTATTTTTTAGAGTAATTGATTTGCAAAATAGCAAGACTATATATTTCGAGTTAACATAATCATATTTTATTCTTGCAATCCTAGAAATTCCAAAACGTCACTAATATGTAAATATAAATTCAAGTATATTTTATAAATAGCTCTTCAAGTTTGAATCAACCACGTATATTTTTAGCTAAGCATAGTTAATAAGAAATAATAAAAAAGGAAAAAGAAAAACTCACTTTCTTTTGAATCCTATTCATAAGCCTAGATTTTCTATATTGCTATATTCATATAACATAATTTATTCAAATAACATTTAAAATCCTCTTTTATGCAAACTATCTTTTATAAGTTTTATTTCTAAATAGCATTTTATTTAAAGCCTTAGTAATATTTACAAGTTTATTTAAAATGGCATTCAAAGTTTTCTTTTATACAAATTCTCATCTTAATTAATTAACCTAAGTTTGGTCGGATAACCGTAGTCAACGGATTCTAAAGGATGCCTAACCCCTTCCCTTTAGGATAATAAAGAACCCTTACCTAGAATCATATTGGTTAAGCAGACTATTAACGGAGGTTTAGTTTTAACTTTACCTTAGTTAACATCTAGGTGTCCTAATTCACCGTTAAATTAATTAGGTAGCGACTCCTTAAAGTAAGCAAAACAAATAGGAATCACCAAAATGTTGTACTCTAATTTAACCCGGTTAAAAAGGGGTATAACATCCACTAGAGAATAGTTGTCTAACGGTATTATGTCTTCATCGGATTTGACGAGATTTGCCGCTATACATAATGCTCCCAGCCTTTTCTATTGCCGTTTGACTATCACAATGTGTGCATATAGGTGTCAAAGGTTTGGGACAAAATGAAATGTCTTCCAAGAAATTACGGAATCATTCAACTTCTTCATTGATCTTGTCTAAATCTATGAACTTAGACTCCATTTTGGAGCAGGCGCTACATGTCTGTTTGGACGATTTCTAAGACAGTGCTCCTCCATTAATGTGACGACCCAATTTAGCTAAGTCGTGCGGGCACCTACCTTTCCTACCTCGGTATGCGAACCCCTATCCAAACAATTTCAAATACATGAATTAATAAGTAAATAAGAGAAAGTGATGGAAATAGGTAAGTCTGACATAATAATGGATAGAATATGCGGAATACATCAAACCTCCCAAGATATCTATCTGGTCATACAAGAGCAACTAACTAGATACTTTAAGTCTGGAAATAACAAAATACATCAAATGTCTGAATATGTCTCAAAATATAAATAAGGCATAGAATAAGGAAGAATCTCCAAGGCGGCGGACGTCCCCGTGCTCACCCTGTAAGACTCTAAGCAACAACTCTGATCCGCTATCAGCCACGAGAAACAGAGGTCGATTCTACCTGGAACTCTACATTCATAAAAGAATGCAACAAGTGCTGGTTAGTACAAACAACAAGTACTGGTAGGTATCATAGGCCGACTAAGTTTAGCTAACACATATCAAATCAGTACAGTAAGATAAACAGGTAATCAATCAAGGTATAAGTCAAACACAAGCCAGAAATCAAGTACGCGTCATCACCTAGGTTATAGCATCTAAACCCAATTGTGCCAAGTCTCAAATACTCAGTCCGAATCTGTATATCACAAGTACGTCACAAGAATATCACAATAGAAGCCAAGTGCAATGCAATGCAATAATGTATGAAATGTATTTGCAATGCAATGCTGTGTACACATCTACTCCGGACAAAAATATAGACGTTTCGGTAGCACAACCCATAGGGGACCCGTGAAGTCTATATACCTCATGGCTCCGGCACAAACCTCGGCAACCGTTACCTTACGATTCCGACAGAAACCTCGGCAATCGCTACGCACAACCTCGATTCCGGGACAACCATCGGATATCGATCCTCACGTCACTCTCATCCAACTGAACCCAGCTCATCACAGTGTTTTCTCAAGTATCATCAGTGTACAACAACAACCCAGTGAAATCCCACATCGTGGGGTCTGGGGAGGGTAGACTCAAGTATCATCAGTGTATCAACAGTATATCATGAAGGATGAGAATTCGCGCAATGTATGAGTTCAATGTCAATAATCAGATCAATATCACAAGTACCACACATGGGTACGCCAACAATATCATGAAAAGCCTACACAAGCCATATAGAACACTATCCTCGTATCAAACATCACAAGTAAGATACTACAATATCATGAAAAGGCTACACAAGCCATATAGAACACTATCCTCGTATCAAACGTTAGCAAGTAAGATACTATATTATCATGTTCCAGATATAACAATAGTCTCCAATATCTACTATCACCACGTGGCATCAAGCCAACAACAATAGAACAAATCAAGTCACAACACAACATGATGGCTAGCCTCAATCACACAACAGGGCCCAACCTAAGATAATATTTGACCCAACTTCATACCTCAATGTTTACATGCTTTCTCCGATAATATCGTCTAAATATATGTTTCGCTAAATGAAGTCTCACCATAGGGTAAATCGTAACCTACCTGGAAGGCCGAACAACAATATCACCAACAATCACTTCTTAGCCTTTCCTTTTCTTTGAGCCTCGAGATCAATAAAGTCTAAGCATATTCGAATCATAGAATTAAAATCAAGAAGAACACCAAACAAATCCTACTTCTATTCAAAACCCAAATCCCAAACCTATGGAATAGGGTTTATGAATTAGAAGGTTGAAATTAGGAATCTATCCCAACATGAAATTCAACCTCTAGGTGATCAATTCCTATCAATAGCAAGCTAGAATAACCAACAATTCACTCAATTTCGGATTTTAGGCAAAACCCTCAAATTTGGGTATAAACCCTAACTTCCAATTCCATAAATTATCCACTAATTAAGAGGAAGTTATGAAATAAAGGATTCTAATCATTAATTCAATGCTTAAAGAAGCTAAGTCAACCAACCAATCATGATTTAGAAGCCTAGAAAGAATATTCATTAAACCCACTTTTAATCTTCCATCACTTAATGAATTATCAAGGTAAAGGGATTCTAAGATGCTTAGGGAAAATGGAATAGCAAAGGGATCAGAAGGACTTACCACCAAGAATCTTCTCCAAGAATATCATAGATTTGCTCCCCAAAAGCTCAGATTTCGGAATACAATAAATGAGGGAGGTAAGGCATTTAACACTTCATTTAATGAACTAACTGCCCGACACCCGCTTCCGCGACAAGCTTACCGCTCCAGCGGCACCGTTGTAACAGTACCATGACCGCTATAGTGGTACCGCTGCCGCCAAAGCAAGCACCAGACACCAGAAAAATTCCAAGTTTTCACAACTCAGCCCGAATTTCTGACTAACTCCCAAGGCCATCTACTCACATATCAGATAAGCAAACATACACAAAACACGTACGAATGTATCGTGGCCTCAGAATTCCTAACGGAGGTCTAGTTTATTAAGTCAACCCCCGATACCTCAATTCCAACTTCTCAACCCAAGTCTCAAAATGCACCCGATGCATTGGGAACCGAACCAGATATGCACACAAGTTCTAAATGACCATTCGGACCTCTCAGAATTGACGAATTTCTGAAAAAAGGTCCGTTTACCAAAAGTCAACTTTGAGTCAACTCTTTTTCGCTTCAAGGCCAAATTTCACAAAAGCATCACCGAATCAAATCTAAACACCTCGAGAAGCATGTCAACGGGTCCCCTCAGGTCAAATGTGAGCTAAACAAGTTCAGGGAAGGGTCAAAAGTGCCGAAAAGACTATAACGGCCAAACGGGTCGTTACAATAAATAGTAAAGCTGTATCCATTTGTGGATTTAATTTCATTTGATACAGTGATTCCATTTGCATCAACATACCCCTCGAATTGTGGGATGTTTATTATAAAGCATAGCCCAGCTTAGAAAATAGGATATATCATAGTACCTGAGGATGGTTGGCATCAGTTGTGGCCACAACCTTATAACTATATATGTATTTTTCAACCATTCCACATCTTATAAGTCTACTTCTTCAAATATTCAACTAATAGCACATTCACCAATGTGAAAATCAAAGCTATTGTCAATTTTTATCATTAGCGTCAATTGGTTCTTCGATTTATAGACCAATAAATTTATATGTTCAATGAACCGTCTTATCTTTTCAAAAGAGGTTGTCTTTCAACAAATTCATCTTATCATGAATAGTCACAACCTTTCAAATGACATCCGGTCATGAAAGATCATAACATTATATTTCAAGTGACATCCCTTCAAGAAATTAAAGAATACAACCTTTAATGAAAAAAGGCATATGATCAACCATCAAATGAGTAGTTCGATCAAGTAGTCCTCACCGAGACGGAATAAGTTATGTGACAATTTCACTAACTATCATACCGATATCCACCAAAGACATACATCGTGAGGTTGACATAATAGAATAATGCCAATAAAATGTTTCTATCAATTTCGGTTGATGAAATTGAATGGGCCAAACATGCGAGTTCCTTCTCTTCTCCAATTATATTCAACCTATTCCTTAACAATTATATAACCCATTGGCAAATATAGAATTTCAAAGACAACACTATAATACAGGAATATAAGTTTTAATTTTAGTGGAAGCATTCACGAAGATGTCAAACATGCATCTTCCTAAATCATTTGCGTGTCATTTTATTAGGAATAAAATAAGATCACTTACACAGTCCAACATATGTAGAGATCCAACATGACCCAAATTTAGCATATTCTTTGATCCAAAAATGATATATACATATTATTATCATGATCTCAAGAATAATTTTCAAGTAATAATGTAAGTCTAATTCATGTCTTACAATCTTGAAAATAATCTTCCACATATTTTATGCATGCTACCAAATTATATACCAACTAACTAATTTTATGGCACACAAATAAAATATGCTTTGATATCATCAAATAATAATTGTCTACCCTAAAATTTATAAAACTAAATTTCATAAATCACGAAGGGTAGAAAGTTAAAAGATGAGCAGAGTAAAGAAAATAGAACCCTATTTTTGCTACTTTGTCCTTTTCAATTGCTTTGAGTTTGACCACTTTTTTTTCGTATCAAAATCAAGGTGTTGCTCGAAAGAAAAATGTCGTCTAATTTCTTGATGAGGCACGTCTGAGGTGCTGGGAAATTATGGCACATCTAAGGTCTTTTTACGAGAAGTTTTACTTGTTTTTAAGCAAGTTAGTGGCAATTTAATGTGTTTTTAGTGTTTTTCAGGTAATGGAGCAATTTTGGGATGAAAACTGTTAAAATGCAAAATCTGGCCTTGATAACAAAATATTGGCCATATTCTCAAATACGGGTTGTATTCCTTGGGCGTAATCAAAGTTAAGCTGAAATAGAAAGTCATGCTGAGAAGATGTTAAAATGCGAACAACTTTTACGGACTGTATTCCACTTTATGGTCCGTATTTCAAAGCGTATTTAACATTAAGACACTTGGCAGAAAGTTGAGATTTTACAAGTTGAAATACGACCAAGCAGAATACGGACCGTAAATCAAAATACGGTATGTAATCTATGATGTTGCAGTTGCCCAGATTTTGAAGGAAGACCAAGGCGTAAACCGAGTTTACGGCCCGTAATGTGAAATACGGACCGTATTTTATATCGTCAGGGACCAAAGTGTAATTCTATAACTTTTATGTTTTCCAAACCTATAAATAGCCCAATGTAGGGTTTTATTTCTCATCAATTATTATATGTTGACTTTTGGCTGAACATTAAATACTCTCTTGATTTTGGAGATTGAAAACATCAATTCAAGTATATATCATGAATTCCTCTTTTCATCAAAAGTAAGTAACTATGAATTCTTCAATTTCTTGTTTCTTGTTCTTTGCCATGAGTAGCTAAACACCCTTACTAAGGTTGTGAACTCAAAGATGGGTGTTTTGTGATTGATATACACATAATGGATTGTTAAGATTTATTTATTCTTCGTTCTTCATTCATAATTAATGGTTGCAAACATTGATTAAAGCCATAAACCTTGATTTTTTTGGAAAAATAATTAGGGTTTGGTAAGAATAAATAACCAGAACTCAAAGCTTTAAACTTTGTTAACAAATTCACTTAGGAATAAGAAGAATTTACTTGGCATAATTAACCGTTCTTCAATATTCATTTTCTTATATTTGAGAAAATCATAAAAAGAGATAATCTTTATTTATTGGGAAATAGTAGAGATTCATATGGAGGTTAAGTGCATTCATATAACGATCCATTAGAAGTATATCAAGATCAATACCCATAATCATACACTTTATCTAAAGGGGGCACAACCTTGGTTTTTTTTTATCATAAATTACAAACCGAAGCAATTAGTTAGCCATTAGTCATAAACAACCAACTTTTACCAAAATTATCGGATTAAGATATTAGACCTAAATTAAGCATTCTACGATTTTAGTAACCTTTTCACACCATATTCCTTGTGGGATTCGACCCCAATCTTGTTGAGTTACTATGTTTGACATCATCCACTTTACACTAATAAAAGGTGTAATTTGAGCGTATCAATGTCCTTTTGCTTTTGCCAGCAATTTTGATCCAAAGTGGCAGGGATATGCCAACACGAATAGGACCGTCTTCAAGAATTGTTTTTGTAGTATTTTACATTTCTATTATCTACTAGAACGTCTCATCCTGAGTTTTCAAAACAAATAACAGAAATACCCTTATTTCATTGTCCAGAGAACGTATCAATGAGTTTCTTTTCTTTCCAGAGTTGAAGAAAAGACCTGTCCATTGAAGTTTGAAAACTCCAAATGAGATTTTCCTGTAAGTTTCATCTCTACGAGCCATTTGTACCATAGAATGGACATCCTTACGGTTATAATCTGTCCCTTCTCTTAACCAAAGAATAAAAACTACGAAGCTTTTATATCTTCAAGTCGAATTCTGACACAAACAAATTTAATAAATCGGTGAAGTTTTTATTTTTTCAAACCGAATAAAGATCCAACAAGGATTTTATATCTTCAAACCAGCAAACATCACTAAATCTTTAAATTTTTATGGTCTTTAAACGACTAGTAACTTGGAGTAAAAAATCACGCAACTTTTAATCTCCAAACAGAAGAGTAGAAAACTACAAAAATTTTAGTCTTCAAAAAGAGTACTTTTTATTTCTGAAAAGAATACTTTTTTATCTTCTGAAAAGAGTACCTTTTTATCTTCTAAAAAGAGTATTTTTTTAATCTCTAAAAAGAGTACTTTTTTTATCTCCTTTACAAATCTGAACACAAAAGATTAAAACAACAAAAATTAAATTCTTAAGCTTGTTATCTTTCTGTGTTTAAAGCAGTAATTTAACAAACCAGTTTATGTTTTAAGAATCCAAATGTTACATCTTGCAAATTTTCGCGTCGATTGTGTCGTAGGTAAACAAACATAAGCTCAGAGAGGCCATGAAACCCCTATAAGGTTAAGAAATACTTTTAACAAGTGTAGGTTTCGGGATCAAGTGAGTCGAAGAAATTAAGTTCGTCGAAACTAGCGGAAAATTAGGCAGAATTCTAGATAGGATTTTGGCCCAACTTTCAGGAGGTATATCATCTAGTGTATAAGGAATTATGAAATGCATAACTTATCTAAATTGAAGTTCAAGAGTCATCTTTCCAATGCAACTGACAGTTCACAAATTCGAGAAGTACGGTGCCATGTACGGCCCGTATAAGTTGGGCGTACAACCTAGGCGGTGGCCGACCTTTGGTTGTTTTAAATTCGTTTTTAGGGTCATTTTTCATTATTTCTCAACCAAACATCATCCACAAGCTCCTAAGAACCCTATCTACTGATTTGTGTAGGTCCTAAAGCAAAACTATATAATTTCATCCTAATCCCACACCAAGATTAGCCTAAGAGGGAGATTAGTACTTGGGTGGTGTTGTATTGGGGTTAAGGATGACTGTGAGCTAGAAGAAGCTTGGGTATTGAGTTGTGGAAACTTTATAAGGTAATTATAATGTGTTTTTGCTTTTTCTTATGATGATTTTGATGTTGAATGATGCAAATGGTTGAAATAAACATGAACTAGAAAGTAGGGATGCTATTTGAGGATTATTGAGTTTTGGGTTGTTTGCTTGTTATTTTTGGATGGTATAAGGCTGGAATATTTGATATGAATTTATTATCATGTTTTAAGTAATATTAAGTTAAAGTAAGAAGTCCATGAGAGGTGGAATGGGTTATATGGGTTCCAATTCGAGCTTGTCGCTCGTTGTGAAATGTTTGTGACTTGTTGTCATGTAGTGTCTTGTCATTGTTGTTTATACTTGTTGGATTGCTCTGGTTGTTTTTTTTTTTGGTATATGGAATTAGAGGAAGTTAAGATTATAGAGGAGATGCTGCCCAATTTTGTATAGACAAGTTGCTAATGTGAAGAGTCGACTAAGTTTCGGAGCAATAATAACCGTATGTCATATTGTACTTGTGTAGATTAAGCTGTATTGTGTGATGCAGTGGGAGTATTATAGCTTTGAAGAGATAGAGGTATGTTAAGGCTAACTTTTCTTCTTTTGGCATGATCCTTATGAAACGAAACGTAACTGAAACGCTATGCCATAACGAATCCGCTTTTAGTAGCTAGAGATGTTCATGTTGATTCATATTCTAATAGTATTATTCTCAACAAGTCTATTCATATGATTCGTGTGTTCTATAGTCTTGTAATGTTAATGATGTTAGTCTCATAACTTTGTTCGGAGGTTCAACGACCTTACGTCACTCCGACAAACTCAAAATGTATTTCTACCATACTTAGGTATTTATTCATATGATACTTTGATAATGATGCTCACAGAGGCCGATGCCATTATATATATATATATATATATATATATATATATATATATATATATATTACATTATACACGCACCACTGATCAGTTGGCCATGATGATAATGCTCACAGAGGCTCGATGGCGTTATATACGCATTATATATGTATGAACGACGTTATATACGCATATATACAGTACTCATCCATATCATAGCTTTCGGGGCATTTCAGATGTACAGGTTGATTCTCTTTTATCTCATGTTATATTCATGTCTTTCTTATGTTACTTTCTTGCCTTGTATACTCTGTACTTTATTCGTACTGACGTCCCTTTGCTTGGGGACGCTGCGTTTTATGCCCCCAGGTTTTGATAGACAGGGTGATGGTCAGCATCAGTAAGCTGCCCACTCAGCGTTGATATTGGAGCACTCCACTTGTCTCAGAGTTGCTGTCTAGTCTTGGTATGATATTTTTGATGTACATATGAGTATGGCGGGGCCACATCCCGACCTTGTGATATCATAAATTCTAGTAGAGGCTTGTACACAGTTATGATGTAGTTAGTTGTTGTATGGCCTTGTCGGCCTGTTTTGTGTTGTGTAGATGTTCATGTCGGCCTTGTCGACCCGTACTATTATGTCTAGTCATGTTTATATATGTTTTAGTTTTATGAGGCCCGGGCTTACTTTTAACATTTTAACTTGGGTCATTTGCACATGTTTGCCCTTTAAATGGACTGGTCTTTAATTTTTGCTCTTCAAATGGGCTGATCTTTAATTTTTGCCCAGCAAAATTGAACTTATGTCATATCTATAAGTTATGTGAGCGCCCTTAAAGAATTTATGTTCCTATAGGCATAAGTTCTATTTTGAAGGGCAAAAATTAAAGATCAGCCCATTTGAAGAGCAAAAATTAAAGACCAGTCTATTTAAAGGGAAAACCGTGCAATTACTTGTTTTAACTTTCATTGTTAATTGTTAGTGAAATTATATACTTCAATTCAGATGCAGCGCCATGATTTGGAGTTTATGGGTGCTGAATTTTAATTTTTAAGTTATTTGGTACTAATAATCTATAGACAAATACAAAGTTTGTGAACCAAAGATACCAGATTCGATCGAAACCATCACCGGCACTCTAGCTCTACCCTGCTTCAAACTCATTTTGCGATTATCTTGAATTCAATTAAGATTTTTATAATGTATTTTATTTTACCTGTATTACCAAAACTTATATTTTCATTTTCTAGAATCATCTAACACAACGAAAAATTCCAATAACTTCAAATCTATACTATAATATTTTGGAATATTTATACAAATTAACCTAATGAAGCTCAATAAGAACCAGCCTATTTTCATCAGACAAGTAGTTTGGACGTACAACGTCTCTATCGTGATTTCATTTATTAAATGTACCCTATTATAGAGAATTTCTACAAACCCTCTTAAGAAAACTTGAATATCTAAGCGAAAGTGTATTGCGAAAAAAGGTCTTAAGCTATACAGAGGAATAGGAAAGTTATCTACCCTCCAATGAATTAGCGTAAGGCAATAGCTACCGTAATATCTACATCTAAGAGAATCATGAGGGTCACGGGACAACTTCTTATGGGAAATGGTGTAGAAGGGAATGCAGATTCACCGCAAGATGGCTACGAATCAAGGATTATGGAAAAGTTAGCAGAAGACAACACTTGAGACATTTTGAGTTAATAATAAGGCCAATGCTCTCTATTTTAAAAGGTGAATAGCGGTCATAATGATGCATAAAGAGCCTGATGGTATAGTAAGATAAGTTGATCAAGACATATATTTAAAGCTACATCCAAACTACCTGAGGGAAAGATTAGATGGAGGTTACCTTGGGGATAGGACTCGTTCACCCTGTTATAATGATTTTGATGTTGGAGAAATATACTGGATAGTATACAAGCAACAGAAGGTTGATCGTTTTAAAAAAAAATTCCAGTAACAATAAACAAGTCCATAATGCTAACGAAAAGTTCTGCGGTATCAAGAGTGTCAGAAAGATGATATACGAGGTAAAAGAAGAAGCAAGGCCCGAGTATTCAGAATAGCATCTTCATTCGAGGTAAGTTTCTTAACAACGTACTTAATTATGCTCTTTGTTATATGAGATGAAATGACTTTATATGTTATGTTATATAGCCTTGTAAGGCAAGATCGGAACTTTTTTTATTGTCTGCAGGTTTTGTATTGTCATAATTATAGAGGAGACCTGTCAAAATTCTCCCAAGATTTGCTGAGTATGGTTATGCCACTATACGCCCTAGCATTCGAGGACGAATGTTCCTAAAGGGGCGGGGGATGTTACACCTCGTAATTTTTTGCGTCGTTGCATCCTAAGTAAGCCAACGTAAGTGTGGAGAGGCCATAGAACCCCCATAAGGTTAAGGAAGGTGCTAATCAAGTGTTAATTGTGTATCATAAGGTTTCGGGGTAAAACGAATCGAAGGAAACAAGTTAGTCGGAAAATCAGTTTTGATGGTTAATTTGACGGACCGTATAATATTTCACAGCCCGTTAAATGGTTGAAGCTCTACCGTAAAAGGTAGGCAGAAACTCAATTTTTGGTAGCCTGTTTCTTGGTGGCCTTTGATGGCCCGTGAAACATTACACAGTGGCAGAGCCACCGTAGAATGGTTCTACGGGGCGTAAAAGCCACTGTGAAACCCAAGGTGGTGGCTGACTTTTAATTTCTTTAAAGTGCTTTAAGGCCTCATTTTCACTCATTTTCGACTAAGATCACTCTTCACACCTCTCAAAAACCCTTTTAACAGATTCTTAAGGTTTCAAGGTGAATCCAAGTTTATTTGACTTATCTCAACATCAAAGTTAGCCAAAGGTGAAGAATAACACCTCTATCATGTTGTGATGTGAATAAGGATGACGGTGAGCTGAACCAATTTTGGATTTCAAGTTGTAATTTCTATATGAGGTAAGTATAACATCTTGTTGCTTGTGCTTAAACTTATTTACGTATTGGTTGAGTTATTTGAGTGAAGAATTGCAAGCTACTACTTTAGATGACATGAGATGTTGTTATCCTATTGTTGGACTATTATGAAGCTATGTATATAACTTGTTATGACTGGAAAAAATGGGAACGACTTGATTATGCTGTGATTGTTGTTATTATGCTTGTCTATGGATTGATTATGAAGAATATGTTATAAGTTAGAAGAAGGCATGATTATATAACACCTAGAAGTAGTCTAAATTGTTGTTAAACCTTGTTGGATTGTTAATGTTGTTATCAAGGATGGATAAAGCTGGAAAAACCTCATGAATTTCTTGATTGTCATGTTAGTTAATGTTATCATATTGAAGTTAAGACAAAAGAGGGGTATGAGGGTTCGAATGGGTTCCAACCCGAGCTTGCCGCTCATCGTGTTGAATACAAGTATTGTGTATGATATTATATGTTGATTGTTGATGACTATAGCTAAACCTTGTCGTATTGGTATTTTCTGGTTGTTATTGGTTTTTGGTGTCGGAGGAGGTGACAGTTATAGGGGAAATGCTATCCGATTTTCTATAAATGACCTACTAGCTAAGAAGTATGTTTGTAAGTCCCTTTATGACATTAACTATAAGTTTTACTATCATAATGTAGATTGAAGGCTTCAGGAAGATATATGTACAATCATTAAGTAAAGGACAAAGGTATGTTAAGGCACCTTCTTTCATTATTTTGGCATGATTGTAATGGACGAAACGTAAACGAATGAGATATTTATAAACGACTCTACTCTTAGTAAATGTACAAAGATTATTATCATTATCTTTCATGATGTATTTTGGATTCATGGCATTGATCTTTGACTCTTATTGAAATATATATTGACGATGTTAGTTCCATAATGATAATTGGAGGTGTAACGACTTTACGTCACTCTGATAAGTTAATGATGTTCCTTTATCGCTCTTGCACATTAATATATACATACATAAATACATATATACACACATACATACATATGTGTGTGTATATATATATATATATATGTATGTATGTACGTATATAGATTATGATATTGATGCCCACAGTGGCTTGATGGAGTTATATACACGTATACATACATACATACACACACACACACACACACACACACACACACACACACACACACACATATATATATATATATATATATATATATATATATATATATATATATATATTTATGTATGTATGTATGTATGTATATATATATATATATGTATGTATGTATGTATGTATGTATGTATATATATATATATATATATATATATATATATGTATGCATGTATATAGATTATGATATTGGTGCTCACAGTGGCTTGATGGAGTTATATACGCGTATATTTGGTACGACGGCGCTATAGGTGCACCCCTGATCAGGTGGATATTATGATGATGCTGATGTCCACAGAGGATTGACGGCGCTATATGCGTGTATATTTATTATATAATGATGGCGCTATATGCGCGTATATACTGTATTCATGTATATCATGGCCCCTTGTGGCAGTACAGAGCTAATGTTGAGTTTCTTACTCCTCTATTACATTGATGTCTTTTCTTATGTTGTTATCTGCCTTAATTATATACTCGGTACTTTATCCGTACTGACGTACCTTTTCCTAGGGACATTGTGTTTCATGCCTTAAGGTCCTGATAGTCAGTTTGACGGTCCTCCCAATCTCCCAATAGGTTACCAGCTCAACGGAAGGTGTCATGGCACTCCATTTGCTCCGGAGTTGTCCTTTTGGGTCAGTATGCTTATGTACACATGTTATGGATATGGAGGTATGTATAGATATATATATATATATATATATATATGTACATGTATCTATATAGATTATGATATTGATGCCCACAGTGGCTTGATGGAGTTATATACGCGTATATTTGGTACGACGGTGCTATAGGTGCACCCCTGATCAGGTGGATATTATGATGATGATGATGCCCACAGAGGATTGACAGCGCTATATACGTGTGTATATATTATATGATGATGGCGCTATATGCGCGTATATACTGTATTCATGCATATCATGGCCCCCTGTGGTAGTACAGAGCTAATGTTGAGTTTCTTACTCCTCTATTACATTGATGTCTTTTCTTATTTTGTTATCTGCCTTATATACTCGGTACTTTATCCGTACTGACGTCCCTTTTCCTAGGGACGTTGTGTTTCATGCCTTAAGGTCCTGATAGTCAGTTTGACGGTCCTCCCAATAGGTTACCAACTCAACGGAAGGTGTCATGGCACTCCATTTGCTACGGAGTTGTCCTTTTGGGTCAGTATGCTTATGTACACATGTTATGGATATGGCGGGGCCTTGTCCCTACCTTATAAGGTTTATGCACTCTTTAGAAGCTTGTAGACAGAGGTCATGTGTATAGATATTTGTATTTTCCGCTAGGCCTATGTTTATACAGATGTCCATATTGGCCTTGTCGACCTGTACCATTATGTTCGGTTACATAGGTGTATGTCCTTTTTCGCTTGATCATTTTTCATCTATCTTTCATAAGTTAGTAGGTTGTTATATGACATCCCTTCTGGCCCACTCACGTCTGTTGTTATGGCTAAAATCAGTAGCGTTTATAGTCCACGTCATTTCAGGGGAAGGCGTAAAAGTGGACTTTCAGAAAATAGATGCAGTGAAGAATTGGCCTACCCATTCCAGCAACAGAGATAGGAAGTTTCTCTGGTGTAGCAAGCTATTGCATTGGTATCATAGAGGGTTTTTCCTCTATTCCAACTCCGTTAACTAAGTTGACTCAGAAGAAAGTTAAGTTTCAATTGTCAGATGCTTATGAGTGAAGTTTCGAAGAGTTGAAAACGAGGTTGACTTCTGCCCCAATTTTGATGCTACCAGAGGGAATTGAAGGGTTTGTAGTATATTGTGATGCTTCAGGAGTTGGTCTTGAATGTGTATTATTAAGGCATGGTAAGGTAGTAGCTTATGCATTCAGGCAGCTTAAGGCTCATGAAAATAATTATCTGACTCATGATTTGGAGATGGTAGTTGTGGTTTCGCATTAAAGATATGGCATCACTACTTGTATGGTGTTCACGTCGATATTTTCACAAAACACAAAAGCCTTTAGTATATTTTAAAGTAGAGGGAGCTACAGCTTAGACAAGGAAGATGGCTCAAACTACTCAAGGATTATGATGTAGATATCCTCTATCATTCAGGGAAAGCGAACGTGGTAGCCGATGCTCTCAGTCAGCGTTCTATAAGAATTTTAGCTCACATTGAGGCAAACAAAAGAATTATGGTAAGGGAAGTTCACCACTTAGCAAATCTCGGAGTTCAACTCTTATTCTCAAAAGATGGCAAAGTTCTTGTTCAGATAAAGCTAAATCCTCCTTAGTAGCTGAAGTGAAAGAAAAATAGTTTAATGATCCTTACTTATTGCAGCTGAAAGAGGGGATTCACAAGCATAAAATAACAACTTTCGAACAAGGGGGAGATGATGGTATTTTAAGATACCAAAGCAGATTATGTGTCCCACATGTGGAGGGACTTAGAGAGAGGATCATGTTAGAAGAACACAGTTCCAAGTATTCTATTCACCCAGATTCCATAAAGATGTATCATGATCTCAAGAAGATTTATTGGTGGAACGACATGAAATAGAACGTAGTAGATTTTGTGGGTGTCCAAACTGTCAACAAGTAAAAGCTGAGAATAAGAGGCCCGATTGTTTAGCTCAGAATATCGATAATCCCTTGTGGAATGGGAGGGGATTAACATGGACTTTATAACAGGTTTACATGATTCGTGGGTGATTGTGAACCGACTTACTCAGCCAATACATTTTTTTTGCTAGTGAAGACCATCGATTCAGCAGAAGATTATGTCAAATTGTTATATATTCAGCAAATCGTCAGATTGTGTTAGACTTCAATGTCTATTATTTCTTGTCGTGGTGCTAAGTTCACCAATTTTTTTTGAAATCCTTTCAGAAAAGACTAGGCACAAGGCAGAATCTCAATACAGCTTAAATCCTCAGATAGATGCCCAGGAAAAATGCGCTATTCGGACTCTTAAGAGCATGTTGAGGACATGTGTCTTGGATTTCAAGGTAACCCGGATGATCACTTTCTTCTCATTGAATTTTCCTATATTAACAATTATTATTGAAGTATCAAAAGGGCACAGTTCAGTGCTCTATATGGGAGGAGGTGTAGGTCGCCAATTGGGTGGTTTGAATTGGCGAAACAAAATTGTTAGGGCCAAATTTGTTCGATAAGGATATGGAAAAAGTCAAGTTGATCTGGGAGCATTTGAAAACGGCTCAGAACTGCCAAAATTCCTATTCAGACATACGATTGGGTATTTCTGAAACCTTCTCCCATGAAAGGTGTTGTGAGAATTCGGAAGAAATTAAACTTAGTTCCAGATATATCGGGCCATAAAGAATTCTGCGACGGATTGGTGAAGTAGCATATGAGCTCGTGTTACTGCAGGATTTGACTAAGTGTGCAAGGGAAACTTGGTCTTGCTGAGCATAGCCTAGAGTGAGACATTGAGTCTCGCTGAGAGAAGTCCTAAGCGAGACCCTGTCTCGCTACGGAGATCACTCGGCGAGCCAACCCATCCCATACCCAGTTCTATAAATTCAACACATCGTAAAAAAAAAATCATATTTCAGCCTTTCCAACTCTGAACCTGTAGCTATGGAGGGGTAACTCTTAACTTAGGCCGAGAGGGCTACCTGCAAACAGACGATACCAACAAAGACGACAAGGCCATACACACACACACACTCTCTCTCTCTACACATACACACACACACACACACACACACTTGTTATCTGTTACACCTCGGAAAAGTCCCCATACATGTACAAGGAATAAACCTACGAAGGGTATGAGTGTGGGGTGTTTTACTAAGTAAGGGGTGATGGTTCATGAATTTTGAAAATGAGAAAGTTGTAGAATTTCATGCAGCTCAGTGGTCGTATAGTGATTTATGGCCCGTAAAGTGATTTACGGACCGTAAACCACCATCGTCCTCCAGCCTTCCAAATTTCAACTTTCTGTTAAGTGTGAAAATGCTTAAATACGACTTGGAATACGGCCCGTAAACTGGTTTACGGACTGTAAACCTCGATCGTAAACTGCCATGTCCTTCAGCCAACTTCTCTGTTTTGGACATGCTTAAATACAACCAGGGAGGACGGACCGTAAACTAGTTTACGGCTCGTAAACTGTGGTTTACGACCACTGTTCACCCCGACTGAAATTCTTTAAAGATCAAACTTTGAATTAATAAAAGGGACCAAAGCCTCATTTCATTTCATTTCTCATCCATATCATTCAAGAACACTCTAGAATATTCTCTAAAACACTTCATTCAAGAGAATCAAAGGAACACCAAGATCAACAACATTAAATCCATGAAACAAAGTGTATGAAGTACAAATAAAGGCCATCTACCTCAAGAAAAACCCAAGAAAAGTGAAGTAGGGTTTTGGTGCAAAGAAGGTATTACTACTAAAGACTTATGCAACCATCACCTAAGGTAAGTTTCATGACTTTGTCATGTTGTTTAAAGTATTAGGAGACTAAGATACTTGAATTGTAGTAAGACATAGGAAGTGCACCATTATTGAGTGAATAATGTCACTATGGAATGATAGATGAATAGAATCATGGAAGTTGATATGTTATGATTATGAATACGTTATAAATGACGTATAGACCATGGAATAAGTGTGAAGTGAGTGAAATTATGATGATAAGCAAAACCATAAATGTGGGGAAATTGGAGGAAATTGGTGGATTTTACTTAAGGTATATAAATGATGATTGTTGCTTGCAATACCACGAGTGTGGTTGTATATGTTTAGGAGTTGAAATAGAACGGGGAAAAAGGTAGTAGAAACAAAGGAAATGTCGCCTAATTTTCTCTAGGAATAACGATGCGTTCTTATGGTCGATTAACTAATGTTAATGCGATTCTCTCATGAAGGTAATGACGTGACTTCGAACGGAGACAAGTGAACGATAGCGTAGCTAAACGACCAGGTATGTGAGGCTAGCCCTTTCCTTCTAATGGCATGAATCCTATAGTATAAGTTCTTTTCCTCTTCGTGAGTTCATGTATCCCGAGAAGCTTAAAGCCTATATTCTTACATGTCTATATAAGAAAATAAGTATGATATGATGATGCCATATTGACTATGATGTCCTTTGTTGCTTACACTCACCTTATGTACTAATTCCTTCAAGGTGAGGCAGAATGTCGATAATTGCTCCATAATGAAATCGGGGGATCACGACCTTACGTCACCCCGATAGAGTATAGATGATCTTGAGCCCTATGCATGCATTATGTTAAAATAAGCATATTTTTGATAAACATATTATTATATGTATTTTATAAAGAGCATGTCATGATTGCATCACACCGCGCCTATTTGGCCAGGCAGTCACCGCTACGGCGGGAAGCTATACGGATACACCACGGCCTTCGGGCGTGGGCAGACACCACTAGTGGGCGGCATGAGATGGTACCCCGGACGCAGGAGGCCTGGACGCGGGCTTATACTATTGATGATCACACCGTTCCGGTAAGGACAAACAGCTTGCATGTCATGCATTTACGATCTCATGATGAGTATGAGTGAGACAACATGTATCCTTTCTCTTATGGTTATTGTTCAGACCCAGATGTTCATATTGATGTCCTCTTTATATTGTTGTTGTTGTTCTTCATTGTTGATGCCTCTCATACTCAGTACAATATTCGTACTGACGTCCTTTTCTTTGGACGTTGTGTTCATGCCCACAGGTAGACAGGGAGGCGAGCTTGATCCAGATACTTAGGAGCTGTCAGCTGTTGAGAGCACTCCATTGTTCGGAGGTGCCTATGATTTCTCTTTTGGTATATATGTATATATGTATTTTGGGCATGACGGAGTCTTGTTCCGTCCATTGTATAGTATGTCAGTAGAGGCTCGTAGATGCGCAGTGTGGGTAGCATGGTCTCACATTTTTCATGTATATATGTACTCATTATTTTGATATACCAAAGATCTATCCATGTATATATAAAAGTATTTATGTTTTCATACAAACTATGATTTTTCCATGTTTTGAGTATAAATGTGATAAAAGGGCACTAATCGAGTAAAGTGAGTAGTAGAGCGAGCGGTGCTCGGTGGACAGCCCCGGGTACCCGTCGCGGCCCCTAGCTGGGTCGTGACAAAAGTGGTATCAGAGCAGTTAGTCCTAGGAAGTGTCTACGAGCCGTGTCAAGTAGAGTCTTGTTTATGGTGTGTTGCGCGCCACGCTAATAAACAAGAGGCTACAGGGCATTTAGGAAAATGACCCTCTTTCTTTTCATTAGATCGTGCGATAGAGCCTTGCCTAAGATTTTATCCTCCCCTAAAAAGTGCGTTGTGCTTTCAGAATGCCGCCGAAAGGAAACGCTAGAGCTGCCCAGAAGGGCAAAGCTACGACGAAGAAGCGGGCAGAAAGAGAGCCTCCGGCGAATGTAGAGGAAAGTGAATCACAGAATGAGGCCACGCCTAATGTAGAAGAGCAAGGAGGAGCCTCAGTCCCAATTACTCCACCAGTTGCTTCGGGTCAACAAGTGACCGAAGCTATTCATCTATTGACGCAATTGGTTGCCGCCCAGGCACAGCGGCAGAATGCGGGCCCGAGTGATCGTTCCGCCAGTATGAGAGCCCGTGACTTCCTGAATTTAAATCCTCCGGAATTTTTTGGGTCGAAGCCGGATGAGGACCCACAAGGATTTGTTGATGAGATGTTGAGGACGCTGAAACTTATGCATGCTTCTGAGACCGAGTCGGTAGAGTTGGCTTCCTATAGACTCCGCGATGTGGCGGTAGTGTGGTATAACAACTGGATAGCGTCAAGAGCAGAAAATGCCCCTCCTCCTGTTTGGCAAGAGTTTGTTGACGCTTTTATTCGTCATTATTTGCCACCCGAGGTCCGCCGAGCTAGAGCGGACAGGTTTTTGAATCTAAAGTAAGGGAGCATGAGCTCTCGAGAGTATAGTATGCAGTTTAATTCTCTGGCCAGGTATGCCCCGACTATGATGGCCGACATGGGAGACCGGGTCCATAGATTTGTGAGTGGTTTGGGGCCACACTTATTTAGAGATTGCTTAACGGCCTCTTTGCAAGACGGGATGGATATTTCCCGAATACAGGCACATGCTCAGAATCTTGAGGAACGACAACAGCAGCAAAGAAGTGATCGTGATAATGACAGAAGGCAAGGCAAAAGAGCTAGATCTACGGGAGCAAGCAGTGAATATAAAGGGGGATCAAAATAGATGCATTCTAGGCACTCAGGTCAATCAGCGACTAGTGCACCTCCCAGATTCCCGGATAGGAGGTTTGACCGTTCTTTTCAGTCCGGACAGGGCCAGAGTTCGAGGGCCTCAAATTTTCAGTCTAGGGGAGATTTTAGTTAGCGGAGACCTTTAGTACCGCGGTGCAGCCAGTGCGGTAGATTGCATTCCGGGCAGTGCCGACAGGGTTCTGATGCTTGTTATGCCTGCGGGCAGGTTAGCCATATGATGAAAGATTGCCCTTCAGCAAGAGGTAGAGCTGGGACTCAGCTTACAGGATCAGCAGCTGGGTCTTCTTCAGTACGCCCGACAGCACAGACTTCTCAGGCTACAGCAGGTAGAGGCAGAGGCAGAGGGGGAACATCTACTTCAGGTGCTGTTCAACCCCGCGTATATGCTTTGGCAGGGCGACAGGATCTAGAGTCCTCCCCAGATGTTGTCACAGGTACCTTGACCATATATTCCCGTGACGTATATGCTTTAATTGATTCGGGTTCTACCTTCTCATATATTACTCCGTATATTGCTGATTGTATTGGGGTGAGACCCGAGCCAATTAAACCTTTCGAGGTATTCACTCCGGTTGGTGACCCCATAATAGCGAGGCAAGTATATAAGAATTGCGTAGTTGTTATATGTGATCGACTGACAAAATCCGATTTGATTGAGCTGGAAATGATAGACTTCGATGTAATAATGGGTATGGATTGGTTAGCGTCGTGTTACGCAAATGTTGATTGCTGGACGAAAATGGTTCGATTTCAGTTTCTGGGAGAGCCCGTACTTGAATGGAAGGGTAATACGGCATCCCCAAAGGGTAGGTTTATTTCCTACCTCAAGGCGAGGAAGATGATAGCTAAAGGTTATATTTATCACCTAGTTCGGGTTCATGATATCGAGGCAAAGCTGCCAACTTTCCAATCTGTTCCGGTGGTAAATGAATTTCCAGAAGTATTTCCAGACAAACTTCCAGGTCTTCCTCCAGAAAGGGAAATCGACTTTGCTATAGATGTACTACCAGGCACCGAGCCCATTTCGATTCCTCCGTATCGAATGGCTCCGGCAGAATTAAAAGAGTTAAAGGCACAGTTGAAAGATTTACTTAAAAAGGGGTTTATAAGGCCCAGTTCATCACCGTGGGGAGCACCGACCTTGTTCGTGAAAAAGGAAGACGGATCCCTACGAATGTGTATCAACTACAGGCAATTGAATAAGGTGACAATAAAGAATAAATACCCTCTTCCCAGAATCGATGATCTATTTGATCAATTGCAAGGTGCTAAATGGTTCTCAAAAATAGACTTGCGATCAAGTGAGGGTTAGATAATAAGATATTCCCAAAACAGCCTTCAGGACAAGATATGGTCACTACGAGTTCCGAGTGATATCGTTCGGGTTGACAAATGCCCCGGCAGTGTTCATGACTTTAATGAATAATGTGTTCAGGCCATTCTTGGATCTCTTCGTGATAGTATTTATCGACGATATTCTGGTATATTCTCGCACAGAATCAGAACATGCAGATCATCTAAGGATTGTCCTTGGCGTTCTTCGAGCCCGAGAATTATATGCGAAGTTCTCCAAGTGCGAATTTTGGCAAAATTCTGTGGCATTCCTAGGTCATGTTATTTCAGATGATGGAATCCGAGTCGACACTCAGAAAATAGAAGCTGTGAAGACTTGGCCAAGGCCTATGACACCTACAGAATTCCGTATTCTGGGTTTGGCAGGTTATTACCGAAGATTCGTAGAGGGCTTTTCTTCTATTTCAGCCCCATTAACGAAGCTAACCCAGAAGTCGGCGAGATTTCAGTGGAACGATGCATGTGAGCGTAGTTTCCAAGAATTAAAGGATAGATTGAGCTCACCTCCAGTGTTAACACTTCCAGAAGGGCCGGATGGCTATGTTGTATATTGTGACACTTCCGGTGTGGGACTAGGATGCGTACTGATGCAGCATGGCAAAGTCATTGCATATGCCTCGAGACAACTGCGAAAGCATGAACATAATTATCTGACCCATGATCTCGAATTGGCTGCGGTTATTCATGCCTTAAAGATATGGAGGCATTATTTATACGGTGTGCACATCGATATCTATACAGATCACAAGAGTCTCCAGCACATTTTTAAGCAGAAGGAGTTGAACCTACGGCAGAGGCGGTGGTTAGAATTGTTGAAGGATTATGATGTAAATATGTTGTACCATCTTGGAAAAGCGAATGTGGTAGCCGACGCGCTTAGCCGTCGATCAATGGGTGGTCTATATGGAGTTTCTTCGGAAAAGAAAGAAATAGTTCGCGAGCTTCATCAATTAGCAAACCATGGGGTACGTATGATTGATTCGGGTAAGGCAGGAATTAGTGTTAATGATCCCACAGTCTCGCCCTTGAATGTGGAGATAAAAGAACGCCAGTATGAAGATCCACAAATGTGTCATCACCGGGATGTATTCCGAGGAAAATATAAGTCACCATTTGAAGTTTCCATAGATGGGGTTGTTAGACACCGAGACAGACTGTGTGTACCGGATGTGGCAGAATTACGTCAGCGGATCCTAGAGGAAGCACACCATTCTCGATATTCCATTCATCCAGGTGCGACCAAAATGTATCGTGATCTCAAATTGTTGTATTGGTGGGATGGCATGAAACGAGACATAGCAAAGTTTGTAGCACAGTGCCCAAATTGTCAACAAGTGAAAGCCGAACATCAGAAGCTGGGGGGCTTATTGCAAGCAATGAAAATTCCTACATGAAAATGGGAAGAAATTAATATGGATTTCATTGTGGGATTACCTCGTTCCTGAGGCAGATACGACTCTATATGGGTGATCGTGGACAGGCTCACGAAAGTAGCTCATTTCCTCCCAGTCAGAACCACGTATTCGGCGGAAGATTATGCGAAGTTGTATTTGAAAGAAATTGTGCGACTTCATGGAATTCCTTTGGCCATTATTACAGACAGAGGGGCCCAGTTCACAGCCAAATTTTGAAAATCTTTTCAAGAAGGGTTAGGTACTCAAGTCAAGTTCAGCACGGCATTTCATCCACAAACTGACGGGAAAGCCGAGCGCACTATCCAGACCTTAGAGGATCTGCTACGAGCATGCACGTTGCATTTTGGTGGTGGTTGGGATGAGCATTTAACCCTTATTGAATTTTCCTACAACAACAGCTACCATTCCGGTATTCAAATGGCCCCATATGAAGCTTTGTACGAAAGGAAATATAGATCTCCAATTGGATGGTTTGAAACCGGAGAAGTGCAATTGATAGGCCCCAACTTGATCCAACAAGCGGTCGAAAAAGTCAAACTCATTCGAGACCGACTGTTAACAGCTCAAAGTCGCCAAAAGTCTTATGCAGACAACCGCCGACGGGATTTAGAATTCCAGGTAAATGATTGGGTATTTCTGAAGGTATCGCCAATGAAAGGGGTGATGAGATTTGGCAAGAAAGGGAAGTTAAGTCCAAAATACATTGGACCTTATAAAATTGTCCGTAAGGTGGGACATATAGCATATGAATTGGACCTACCTTCGGAGCTTGAAGCAGTTCATCCAGTATTCCATGTGTCGATGCTCCGCAAATGTATTGGAGACCCAACAAAAATAGTTCCGGTAGGGGATGTGCAAGTGACACAGAAACTGACATATGAAGAAGTACCTATTGCCATTTTAGATAGACAGGTGCGAAGACTCCGAAATAAAGAAATCGTCTCTGTCAAGGTTAAATGGCGAAGCAACAATAGGGAAGAAATGACTTGGGAAGCGGAAGAGAAAATGAAAGACAAGTACCCGCATTTATTCCAATCTCCAGAAGAGGTTCAGGATGAAACGCCGATGATATAAGGTATGTATGTTCTATCTTTATGTTTTTGGTCGTGTATGGCCGTAGAGAAGTTCTATTGTGATGTAACCCTGTGAGGCGAAAATATTATGGGTTGTTGTGACAGGTGAGTAGTGTCAAATTACAAAGGAAACTCTGGCGAAATTTTTCTAAGATTCCTAGGTATTTTAACATTCGAGGAAGAATGTTCCAAAGGGGGGGGGGGGGAGAATGTTAGACCTCGGAAAAGTCCCCGTACATGTACAAGGAATAAACCTACGAAGGGTATGAGTGTGGGGAGTTTTACTAAGTAAGGGGTGATGATTCATGAATTTTTGGAAATGAGAAAGTTGTAGAATTTCATGCAGCTCAGTGGTCGTATAGTGATTTACGGCCCGTAAAGTGATTTACGGACCGTAAACCACCATCGTCCTCCAGCCTTCTAAATTCCAACTTTCTGTTAAGTATGGAAATGCTTAAATACGACTTGGAATACGACCCGTAAACTGGTTTACGGATCGTAAACTGCCATGTCCTTCAGCCAACTTCTCTGTTTTGGACATGCTTAAATACGACCAGGGAGGACGGACCGTAAAATAGTTTACGGCTCGTAAACTGTGGTTTACGACCACTGTTCACCCCGACTGAAATTCATTAAAGATCAAACTTTGAATTAATAAAAGGGACCAAAGCCTCATTTCATTTCATTTCTCATCCATATCATTCAAGAACACTCTAGAATATTCTCTAAAACACTTCATTCAAGAGAATCAAAGGAACACCAAGATCAACAACATTAAATCCATGAAACAAAGTGTATGAAGTACAAATAAAGGCCATCTACCTCAAGAAAAACCCAAGAAAAGTGAAGTAAGGTTTTGGTGCAAAGAAGGTATTACTACTCAAGACTTATGCAACCATCACCTAAGGTAAGTTTCATGACTTTGGCATGTTGTTTAAAGTATTAGGAGACTAAGATACTTGAATTGTAGTAAGGCATAGGAAGTGCACCATTATTGAGTGAATAGTGTCACTATGGAATGATAGATGAATAGAATCATGGAAGTTGATATGTTATGATTATGACTACGTTATAAATGACGTATAGACCATGGAATAAGTGTGAAGTGAGTGAAATTATGATGATAAGCAAAACCATAAAATGTGGGGAAATTGGAGGAAAATGGTGGATTTTACTTAAGGTATATAAATGATGATTCTTGCTTGCAATACCACGAGTGTGGTTGTATATGTTTAGGAGTTGAAATAGAACGGGGAAAAAGGTAGTAGAAACAAAGGAAATGCCGCCTAATTTTCTCTAGGAATAACGATGCGTTCTTATGGTCGATTAACTAATGTTAATGCGATTCTCTCATGAATGTAACGACGTGACTTCGAAGGGAGACAAGTGAACGATAGCGTAGCTAAACGACCAGGTATGTGAGGCTAGCCCTTTCCTTCTAATGGCATGAATCCTATAGTATAAGTTCTTTTCCTCTTCGTGAGTTCATGTATCCCGAGAAGCTTAAAGCCTATATTCCTACATGTCTATATAAGCAAATACGTATGATATGATGATGCCATATTGACTATGATGTCCTTTGTTGCTTACACTCACCTTATGTACTAATTCCTTCAAGGTGAGGCAGAATGTCGATAATTGCTCCATAATGAAATCGGGGGATCACGACCTTACGTCACCCCAATAGAGTATAGATTATCTTGAGCCCTATGCATGCATTATGTTAAAATAAGCATATTTTTGATAAACATATTATTATATGTATTTTATAAAGAGCATGTCATGATTTCATCACACCGCGCCTATTTGGCCAGGCAGTCACCGCTACGGCGGGCAGCTATACGGATACACCACGGCCTTCGGGCGTGGGCAGACACCACTAGTGGGCGGCATGAGATGGTACCCCGAATGCGGGAGGCCTGGACGCGGGCTTATACTATTGATGATCACATCGTTCCGGTAAGGACAGGCAGCTTGCATGTCATGCATTTACGATCTCATGATGAGTATGAGTGAGACAACATGTATCCTTTCTCTTATTGTTATTGTTCAGACCCAGATGTTCATATTGATGTCCTCTTTATATTGTTGTTGTTGTTCTTCATTTTTTATGCCTCTCATACTCAGTACAATATTCGTACTGACGTCCTTTTCTTTGGACGCTGTGTTCATGCCCACAGGTAGACAGGGAGGCGAGCTTGATCCAGATACTTAGGAGCTGTCAGCTGTTGAGAGCACTCCATTGTTCGGAGGTGCCTATGATTTCTCTTTTGGTATATATGTATATATGTATTTTGGGCATGACAGAGTCTTGTTCCGTCCATTGTATAGTATGTCAGTAGAGGCTCGTAGATGCGCAGTGTGGGTAGCATGGTCTCACATTTTTCATGTATATATGTACTCATTATTTTGATATACCAAATATCCATCCATGTATATATAAAAGTATTTATGTTTTCATACAAACTATGATTTTTCCATGTTTTGAGTATAAATGTGATAAAAGGGCACTAATCGAGTAAAGTGAGTAGTAGAGCGAGCGGTGCTCGGTGGCCAGCCCCAGGTACCCGTCGCGGCCCCTAGCTGGGTCGTGACATTATCTCTCATAAACTGGCACACACATTGAAAACATATGTATAACTGAGCAAGCCGATGAGGCTACTATGAACATACACCTCCAACAGTATCAAAACATCTAATATACAAAGCCGGTGGAGCTACAACATTGATGTTATATATACAGGACTCGTCTACAGGACTCTGAGGAAAGAATAACCATATCATGGTCAGGACAAGGCCCTGGCCTACCCATCAAGTCTATATACACAAAAGGAATCTCCAAATGGACCTGGCAACTCCGGACAATGTGTGCTCAACAATCAGCTGATACCTGGTCCCGTCTACTAGGGAGGTCTGTCAGTCTGTCTATCAGTACATGTAGGCATTAATGTAGCGCCCCCGACTTAATGGACGTCAGTAAAAAATAATATACCTAGTATGTAAGGAAATAGATAACTGAAACTGAAACTAAACTGAAAACATAACAATCAGGAGGCCAAGAAATGCCCTGAATATCACAACTCATCTGACTCATATCGAAATTCAATAAGTGGCTATGCAACTGTAAAGGCTCACTGACCATAAGGCCAGGCAATAATGTCTCACTAAACTGTCGGCTAAGCAATACTGTCTCACTGACCCATAGGCCAGGCAATACTGTCTCACTGACCCGTAGGCCAGGCTATACTGTCTCACTAACTAGGTGGTCAGGCTAAAAAAACATACGTATATCATGCTGTATATCAAGTATATACTAAAATGTATAAAGGTCTGAACATGTCTTTTTTTTTTAACTCTCCTAACACCAAGGAACAACAAAATGAATAAAAATCCCTCGGAAGATACAACATGAAACTCTGAAAGTTGTATGCCTCTAGGATGAGCTCTAACTGATTGTCCCCTTTTATGAAGATCGTTTCATTCTTAGTAAATACAGAAACATGCCAAGAAAGGAAAGATAGCCATTACATATCTCGAGTCACCAATACAATCTAACAACAAACTCGTCGTAACTAGCATACCAATCCTATAACAAAGGAATTCACATAAGAATTTAAACGACACTAGAATTTCAAATGATAAATCGATTGTAAAATGAAACGGACAACATTTCCCCTATTCCTTAACCACCACTACATCACCAGCAACATAAACCTCATATAAGTCTTTTCAAACTCAAATCATCAATTTCCAAAGATATAAATCAAAGCAACGAAATATACGATTCGTATACGATACTTTATACACTTTCTTCTGCCAAATACATCAAGTATCTCAACATCAACACAACCATAATATTAACTACTATCCATACACAAGGAGATCACCTCAATAACAATATAACAACATGATTAAAACAGTCCATAAACTCAACATAAAATTTAGCAGAAGTTTGAGTTTTTCTTCTACAATTTCAACCTCTAACAAGTTGTCTAAAGACTAACTAAACTCTTGAACATAAGCACGAGGTGGAGTATTACCTATGTTATGAGATTAGCCCTCCTCAAGTATAAACGGCGAGCTACAACTATCAACACTCGAAGAAAAAACTAATGGTACTGCAAATTTATCAAGGGTGGATTTGCACCAAAACATTGCTAAACTTCACTTGACTAGTAGGGTAATCTCTTGGGAGCTTATAGAGATCCTAGGGATTGATTTAGGAGTGATAATGATGGAAAATGAGGCTTGGCCGACCTTCAAAAGCCAAAGAACCGCACCACTGACTCCAGATGCGGTAACATTTGTGGTCGCAAGTTCACATTGGCTGCACCGCAAGTCCACCGCTTATTGGTGGTTTAGGTGGGTACGAGGTCACCAAAAATGACCAGTGTGTGGCCCAGATGCTGTATGCGGCCCCAAACTGCCGCTCAAACTTTACTTTTTGTCGAAACGTATTCTCATCGATTAATTTAATCTCTAATACTTCCAGTACTTACTATGCATGAACATAAACCTTGGTATACTGAAGATAGACATTTCTAAACCCGTATAACCTCGAAGATAATCCTACTCTCCAAATCTATAACGACCAACTCACGAAGAAACTCAACGTGCGAAAGTACTAGGTGTAACATCCTTTCCTCCTTAGAAACATTCGTCCTCGAATGTTAAACTCTTAGAAGTCTACAAAAATTTTGGCAGACAATAATCAACAATAACAATGGCTCCATACGACCAACGAAGGTAAGTAACAATATAGTGCATACCTGAAGGTGATGGTATCGCAGCCTAAACCTGCTCTGGGATCGGAAACAAATGAGGATATCTAGACTTCTTATCTTTCTCGGCCTCCCAAGTCATCTCTTCTACGTTCTTATTTCTTTAGAGTACATTTACGGAAGCTACATCTTTAGTCCATAACCTACAAACCTGGCGGTCTAGAAAGGCAATGTCACGACCCAACCCCGTAGGCCATGACTAGTGCCCGATCGGGGCACCCAAACCCGTCTACCAAATGCTATCTCTAATTTTTGGTCAAACGCATTCAAGTATATAACAGAAGCCGACAAGGCTATATTCCAAATTTAGATAATTTCCAGAAAAATTTCGGCAGAGTTTCCTTTGTTTTACAGACTATCTAAAATAACCCTGCGCACAGAAAATACCAACAAAGGCCACACCGGCCAACATGTAAACATATGTGGACCGGCCGCCGCGACGAACGGGATCGCCCAAACACATCGTATACACACATCCGTACAGAAAGACCCCAACCCACAAACATGTCCACGGACCTCTAAACAGACCGACAGAATCACATGACGGGACAGGGCCCCGCCGTACCCAAATAGTCAGATATACAGAAATATATACATAGCAAAAGATGTATGTACCAAAAGTGGACTCCGGATCAAAAGGGAGCACTACGCAATAGCAGAAAGTGGAGCCTACAGTGGAGGATCACCAGTATCTGTACCTGCGGGCATAAAACGCAGCCCCCGAGGAAAGGGGGTCAGTACGAAAGATGTACTGAGTATGTAAAGCATAGAGTACAGAAACATAAACCACAACTGAAGCAAAACTGGATACAAAAGGGAAATACTGAACAGTATATCAAAATCTGTACTGACACATCCGTATACATAATGCAAATAAAATCATGCAAAATCTCAGGAACGTGGTCACCACTCCGACGCTGGTGCCACACACAGCATAACACCAAAAGGTTCAAATCTCCGTACATCCCCAAGCACACATATCAGCATAACATATCACCAGCCATATCACAGCATAACTCCAAACGGAACCCGGCCCTATGGCGAGGCCTCGGGAACCGTAACACAGCATACGGCCGAATTTATCATAGTGCGCACGAATCATAACCGGCCCGGGAACCGGTGAACGAAGTCCTAATAAGGGCACGAGCGGAGTTGTGAGCAAACAATGCAATTTGTATGTCAAAATATTCTTTGGAACTTGATAAAATCATAAGTTATATCCTTAGTCAAAGTAGTCGAACAATTAGTTAGTACGGAGTTCATTTCACAAAAGTGTTCCCGAAACGACATTTATAGCCCAAAATATAGTTTAACATATTGTGGTAATCAAGACATTATTTTATAATAGACGATTTCATAAACAAAGGTCTTTTATCGAAATGTTACAAAAAGAGGGCCTAATAGAGCAAACAAAGGCACCTCGAGGTTAGCGGGCCCACCTCGGGTCAAGTCGAGGCGGCGGACATGAATCACGGACATTTGAGGTCTATGGGACCATACGTGAAGGTTCCGAAGCGATTTGATTACATTTGCATAAGTTTCGGACATTTGGTTACTTTCCAGCCAAAATAGGGTCTTTAAGATTCAATTCGATTGAATGAAAGTAGACATTTTCTAATTCGGATTTCGAGGAACAGAATTGCTCCCGGGGTTCCGATATTGACCTAGCATACCTAAGACATGCCAAAAGAAGGAATAGGGTAGCCTTACATACCTTATTAGCGGCTCACGCTCGTCAAAACTCAAATCCCGTTTCGCTCAGAATCTACAAATGGTCAAAGTTGCCAATTAGATATTTCAAGGCTTCAAGAATTCATTTAACTATATATTTGTCTACCGAAATTTCGGCAGCACCTCCCCTATACATATGACATCCCCGAGGCTTAGCTCGGCTCAATATATCAACAACAACATCAACAATGTCAACAAGCATCACAAATTGCATTATATCATCAATAGTCTACTTTTCTATACAAGGCGACAACTTCCATCCACACTCCACAATATCAAACTAATATCAACATTATCATATTCATTTACTCATTCAAGGTTATTCAAACGCATTTCAATAGCGTTCCAAGAAATATACATGGATTCAAGTATGCCGCCAATTTCCATATTCTATCCCAAACTTCAACAAATGCAACAAACTACCAACTCGCATTGTTTTCATCCGAATTCATTAACAACGACCATAATTCGCATTTAGAATCTTACTTCTATAATTATATAAAAATCATATGAAAATCACATAATTTCCCATATCGACACACAACCAACTTCAATGCCAATTCAACTCGTTAAACATTCATTTACGTCATAAATGCCACAACGACGCAACTAACAAACTAAACAAAATCAAATTCGCCTCCCCTTCCACACCACATGGCTCACGGCCAACCACACCCTTCACACACACACACGCCATACTCATACACACCACAATCCCATAATCTTCATGCAACTATAATCACTATAACATTCATACAAGTTCCATAACACAAAAGTGGCAAAATCCTTACCTTTTCTTGAAATTCCGATTTGCCGCAAACGTCGCTCTTTCGCCAAACTAATTGTATCACGTCGGAGAGCGTCTTGAACTTACTACTAATACAAAAAGAACAAGATTTTTAGGATCAACTCAAGGCTAGGAAAATTATTTTTTTGAGGGATAAGGGGTTCGGCCGAAGGGGGTGTTTTTGCTCCCAAGGGTTTGTTTGATTTTTTTCTTGAAGATTCTAAAGGTGAACAATGATATATATCTTGATTAATTGGTCACATGGAAATCACATGACCACTTAAAATGGGGCTTGGGCCTTGGCCTTTGGCCGACCACCCCTAACACTTGGGCCTCAATTTTTTTTCTTCAAATTTTTCTTGGCCCAATTCGTTAAAATCTCGTTTTGCAAATCCCGAAACTAATTTCCGAAATTCCAAATTTGCCCTCGGCCTTCCCCGATGTCTTTACACCAATAATTTCATAAATGACATAAGCATATTAACTAAAATCAAATTATTGCCTTGTAGCACACACAAGTCTTAATTATTCCCAAGACTTTCCAATTATGCGAAATTACAGGATATAACATTCTCCCCCCCTTAAGAACATTCGTCCCCGAATGTTAAATTAGTCTTATAAGGTCTTATAGGCATAACGGGGGAGTCTCTCTTTATAGATAGCATACATAATTCATCCATCGATTAATACAACAAGTTTAAAAGTTTAGATTACTTGTGGGCGTAGGGAACAAGTGGGGATATTTCCTCCTCATCTCCTCCTCTAACTCCCAGGTCTTCTCTTCCCGGTTGTTGTTGCGCCATAGGACTTTAACAGAAGGCACTTCCTTGGTGCGTAGTCTCCTGACTTGCCGATCCAGAATAGTTATAGGCTGCTCTTCATAAGACAAATGCTCCGTTACCTGAATATCATTCACTGGGAATATTCTGGAAGGATCACCAATACATTTTCGCAGCATGGACACATGAAATACCGGGTGCACTGCCTCCAAATCAGATGGTAAGTCTAGCTCATAGGCGACCTCGCCTATCTTCCGAATGATCTGATACGGCCCGATATACCGCGGGCTTAACTTACCCTTTTTACCGAATCTCATAACACCCTTCATAGGCGACACCTTCAGAAATACCCAGTCGCCAATCTGGAACTCTAATGGTCGACGTCGTCTGTCTGCATATGCTTTCTGTCGACTCTGTGTAGCCAATAATTGCTCCCGAATAAGTTTTACTTTATCCACTGCTTCCTGGATCACATCTGGCCCAAATAATTTGGTTTCGCCCACATCGAACCAACCAATAGGAGATCTGCATTTCCTGCCATAAAGAGCTTCGTACGGTGCCATCTGAATGCTGGAGTGATAACTGTTATTATAGGAAAATTCAATAAGCGGCAAATGATCATCCCAGCTGCCTCTGAAATCAATAACGCAGGCCTGCAACATATCTTCCAGCGTCTGAATAGTGCGCTCGGCCTGCCCGTCGGACTGAGGGTGAAAAGCTGTACTGAGGCTCACCTGAGTCCCTAATCCCTCCTGAAATGACCTCTAAAAATTTGCCGTGAACTGGGCACCCCGGTCAGTAATAATAGATACAGGGACTCCGTGAAGTATGACTATCTCTCTGATGTACAATCTAGCGTAGTCCTCAGCCGAATAAGTAGTCCGGACTGGAAGAAAATGGGCTGATTTCGTCAATCTGTCAACAATAACCCACATAGAATCATACCTGCGTGGAGTGCGCGGTAACCCAACAACGAAATCCATATTAATCGTCTCCCATTTCCAGGCTGGAATTTCCATCTCCTGTAATAATCCACTGGGCTTCTGATGTTCAATTTTAACTTGCTGACAATTTGGGCACTAACCAACGAACTCTGCAATATCTTTCTTCATACCGTCCCACCAATACAGACTTCTGAGATCATGATACATTTTAGTGGAACCAGGATGAACAGAATACCGTGCATTATGCTCCTCGCCCATGATTTGTCGCCGTAGGCCAACAACATCCGGTACACAAAATCTGCCTTCATATAATAATACCCCTTCAGGCGAAATTTCAAACAGAGTCTTTTCTTTATTAAGAGCCACATCTCTATACTGAACCAGAATAGGATCCTCAAACTGTCGCTGCTTTACTTCTTCTATAATAGATGATTCAGCAACTGCACAAACATAAATCACAGAATCTCCAGAATCTGCCAAACGAACTCCAAGGCTGGCCAACTGATGAATTTCACGAACCAAATCTTTCTTACCAGGTGGTACATCAGCCAAACTGCCCATAGACTTGCGGCTAAGTGCATCCGCTACCACATTGGCTTTCCCCGGATGGTACAGAATATCAACGTCTTAATCTTTCAATAGTTCAAGCCATCTTCTTTGCCGCAAATTCAGTTCTTTCTGCTTAAAAATATACTGGAGACTCTTATGGTCCGTATAAATATCAACATGGACCCCATATAAATAATGCCGCCAAATCTTCAAAGCGTGAATCACCGCGGCCAACTCAAGATCATGAGTGGGATAATTCTTCTCGTGCGGCCTGAGTTGCCGGGAAGCATAGGCTATGACTCGACCGTGCTGTATCAACACACAGCCTATCCCAATACCAGAGGCATCACAATAGACAACATACCCATCTGATCCTTCTGGAAGAGCTAAAACTGGAGTTGTAATTAATTTTTCTTTCAACATCTGAAAGCTGCGCTCACAGGCATCAGTCCACTGAAATTTTGCTGCTTTCTGAGTAAGCTTCGTTAGTGGTGCCGCAATAGAAGAAAAATTTTCCACGAACCTCCGATAATATCCGGCTAACCCCAGAAAACTGCGAACCTCTGTCGGTGTAGTAGGCCTGGGCCAATTCTGTACAGCCTCAATCTTCCGTGTATCGACCCGAATACCATCTGCTCCGACAATATGCCCCAAGAATGCCACAGAAGTTAACCAGAATTCACATTTGGAAAATTTAGCATATAATTTTTGTTGCCGAAGAATACCAAGTACCGCGTTCTCAAATGATCTGAATGCTCCTCTGTTGATCGTGAATAAATCAAAATATCATCGATAAACACAATCACGAACATATCCAGGAAAGGCCGAAATACCCGATTCATCAAATCCATGAATACCGCTGGAGCATTAGTCAGCCCGAAAGACATCACTCTGAATTCATAATGCCCGTACCGGGTCCTGAAAGCAGTCTTCGGGATGTCTGATTCTCGCACCTGATGATAACCCGAGCGCAAATCTATCTGGGTCTGATAAAGCCTTTATCTAACAAATCTTTCAGCTGCTCTTTCAATTCCTTCAATTCAGCCGGTGCCATTCTGTACGGACGGATAGATATAGGCTGCGTATCCGGCAACAAGTCTATAGTGAAATCTATCTCCCGTTCAGGCGGAAGACCCGGAAGCTCATCTGGAAACACATCTGGGAACTCATTAACAACCGGAACAGACTGAAGAGTAGGTGTCTCGGCTGTAGTATCGTGCACACGAACCAAATGATAGATATAACCTTTCTGAATCATCTTCTTAGCCTTGAGGTACGAAATAAACTTACCCCTCGGCGATGCTGTAGACCCGAACCACTCTATAACTGGTTCCCCTGGAAACTGAAAACGGATTACCTTTATCTGGCAGTCAACATTAGCATAACAGGAAGCCAACCAGTCCATTCCCATAATGACATCGAATTCCAGCATATCTAATTCTATCAAATCAGCTTTAGTGCAGCGATCACATATAGTCACAGAACAATCCCTATATACCTGCCTCGCTATAATACAATCCCCAACCGGTGTAGCTACCTCAAATGGCTCTATAGGCTCAGACACTATTCCAATTTTACTAGCAACGAGCGGGGAAATATATGATAAAGTAGAACCAGGATCAATCAGTGCATATACAGATCTGGAGAAAACCAATAATGTACATGTGACGACATTCAGCGAAGCCTCCTGGTCCTGGCGACTGGCTAATGCATATATGCGGTTCGAGGGACCACTAGAATCTGAAGCACTGCCACGACCTCGACCGCGTCCCGCCGGTGCAGGCATACCTCGCCCCGCAGGGTGTGCAACTGATGGACCAGATAATGAACCAGCGGCTGATCTCGTCGGCTGAGCTACACTACCAGAACCGCTCGCCAACGGACAATCTCGCATAATATGGCCTTGACCGCCGCATGAAAAACAGGCCCCAGTAAGTCGATAACACTCTCCCGGGTGCGATTTCCCGCAATGGGAACGACGGGGCCTGGGTGGTCTGGGCTGACTGGGGCCCCTGGATATCTGTGACCCTGATGCTCTGGAGCTCTGACCGGCCCCAGACTGTCCTGCACTGTCAAATCTCCTACCGGCTAGCTGTGTACCCCGGCCTGACGGAGGAGGATGTCTACCTGACTGTTGCTGCTGAGGCTGTCCGCCTCGAGAATCTCCAGAATAACCTGTGGATCTGGCCCTCTTGGGCGGCCTCCTGTCCCGATCTCTGCTGGAATAATCAGCTCTATGTCGATCCTCCATACCCAGGGCATAATCCTGTAGTCGGGCAATATCCATGTCTGTCTGCAATGCCACCGCCATACAACCATCAATCAAATAGCGGTCTAACCCCATCACGTATCTGTGCATCCGATCGGCCATATCTGCTACTATGGCAGGTGCATACCGGGCCAAAGAATCAAACTCCATATTATACTCACGGACGCTCCGACCCCTCTGCTGCAGATGCAAAAATCGGTCAACCCGCGCCCGCCGTAACTCTGGGGGCAAAAAGTGGTGAGTGAAAGCAGTCACGAACTCGTCCCAAGTAGCTGGGGTAGCACCCTCACCCCTGGATAGCTCCCAGGACTCATACCAGTGAGCAGCAACATCCCGTAGTCTATGCGAAGCCAACTCAACAGACTCGGTCTCTGAAGCGCTGACCAAGTCTAGTGAGCGCCGCATCCCCCGAATAAAGTCATGGGGGTCCTCGTCGGGCTTAGACCCGTAAAACTCTGGAGGGCCACATAATAGAAACTCTCGAACCCTCAGCCTGTCACGCCTGTCGTCATCATCGTCATCTCTCCGCCCGCGTCTGCGAGCCTGTCCCGCTACCAGGGTGGTCAATAACTGCACAACCTCTCTCAGTGTCCTGTCCTCCGCCCCTGGCTGAGGAGATGGAGGCTCGGGTGCGGGTACTCGGGCCCCTGGAGCTGCTGATGGACCTGGTCCAGGCTCCGCCGGTGGTGTAGCGGATCCCTCTGAATGGGGCACAACCTCGGGCAAATCATAAACACGAGCCCGAGTAACTCGTTGTGCCTGACTAGTCCCTGCCATCCCTGCCTTGCCCTTCTGGGCCGCCGTTGCCTTCTTCGGAGGCATTACTGCAAACACAATAACGAATCAGATCCAAATCATCCTAATAGCACGGCTCTAACGCACGATCTAAGATTCCAAAGAAAAGTAACACCCTAAATGCCCTGTAGCCTCCTGTTTATAGATGTGGTGCACAACACACCGATAAACAAGACTCTACGAGACACGGCCTGTAGACATTCCGAGGACAAACCGCTCTGATACCACTTTTGTCACGACCCAACCCCGTAGGCCATGACTAGTGCCCGATCTGGGCACCCAAACCCGTCTATCAAATGCTATCTCTAATTTTTGGTCAAACGCATTCAAGTATATAACAGAAGCCGACAAGGCTATATTCCAAATTTAGATAATTTCCAGAAAAATTTCGGCAGAGTTTCCTTTGTTTTACAGACTATCCAAAATAACCCTGCGCACAGAAAATACCAACAAAGGCCACACTGGCCAACAAGGCAACATGTAAACATATGCGGACCGGCCGCCGTGGCGAACGGGATCGCCCAAACACTTCGTATACACATATCCGTACAGAAAGACCCCAACCCACAAACATGTCCACAGACCTCTAAACAGGCCGACTAAATCATATGACGGGACAGGGCCCCGCCGTACCCAAATAGTCAGATATACAGAAATATATACATAGCAAAAGATGTATGTACCAAAAGTGGACTCCGGATCAAAAGGGAGCACTCCGTAATAGCAGAAAGTGGAGCCTACAGTAGAGGATCACCAGTATCTGTACCTGCGGGCATGAAACGCAGCCCCCGAGGAAAGGGGGTCAGTACGAAAGATGTACTGAGTATGTAAAGCATAGAGTACAGAAACATAAACCACAACTGAAGCAAAACTGGATACAAAAGGGAAATACTGAACAGTATATCAAAATCTGTACTGACACATCCGTATACATAATGCAAATAAAATCATGCAAAATCTCAGGAACGTGGTCACCACTCCGACGCTGGTGCCACACACAGCATAACACCAAAAGGTTCAAATCTCCGTACATCCCCAAGCACACATATCAGCATAACATATCACCAGCCATATCACAGCATAACTCCAAACGGAACCCGGCCCTATGGCGAGGCCTCGGGAACCGTAACACAGCATACGGCCGAATTTATCATAGTGCGCACGAATCATAACCGGCACGGGAACCGGTGAACGAAGTCATAATAAGGGCACGAGCGGAGTCGTGAGCAAACAATGCAATTTGTATGTCAAAATATTCTTTGGAACTTGATAAAATCATAAGTTATATCCTTAAGTCAAAGTAGTCGAACAATTAGTTAGTACGGAGTTCATTTCACAAAAGTGTTCCCGAAACGGCATTTATAGCCCAAAATATAGTTTAACATATTGTGGTAATCAAGACATTATTTTATAATAGACAATTTTATAAACAAAGGTCTTTTATCGAAATGTTACAAAAAGAGGGCCTAATAGAGCAAACAAAGGCACCTCGTGGTTAGCGGGCCCACCTCGGGTCAAGTGATACGCTCAAATTACACCTATTAATGGTATAACGCGGACGTTGTCAAATATAGTAACCCAACAAGGTTGGGGTCGAATCCCACAGAGAACAATATGTAGGTGATTTAAGCAGATTAAGAATTATCACTAACAATAGCTATGCCCGAACGCATCAATGGTGGTTTTTGATAAGGTTTTGATAAAATATGAAAATATAAATTCTAATCTAGAAAGCAAGTAAATTGATCAATGGCAACAAGAATGGAATAAAGGAAACTACTTCTCAAGTAACGATCCAATCTATTTCACGAATTATAAATAATAGCAAGTTTATGTTATTTAGTCTCGGATAATGACTCTAAATTAACTTCTTCCGAAGATTAACTAGACTACCCAATTGAATATCCCTCAAGCAATTAGGAGCATTAAGAACACCCGAATATGGCTACAAGTGGTATTGCCTATTCCTAGGTCAATTTCCATTAGATGAGGGTTAACGCCCCAAATTCATGTTAATTATTCTATCCCAACTCCGTTCTTCCTCTTCCGAGTTTCAAACAAAGTAAATGGGCGAGTTCAAGGGTTAGCTAATCCATTGAAAACATTCAAGAACAAGAATAATTAAAATAGCAAAAACTTACTTGATTAAGAATAATGCAAATGAATAAATAAGCACAACAAGATTGTCAATCTTAATTGTCACCAAGAGATTTCCATCAACAAGGATTAAATAGAAGAGAGAACATTTATGTAGGAACCCTAGCCTCCAACTTGTGAAAGCTGCCAAAGATATCTAATGTTTTGCCCTAGTTTTCTATTTATAGGAACTGGAATATCAAAAATCGTAAAAATCCGAGTTCTGTTCGGTCTGGCCCGAAATTCCTTCAACGCGATCGCGCCATGTGTCTGCGCGATCGCGTGGATGACGTCGGCTCCACTCGCCTTACTTCAGCGCGAACGCGTGAGAATATGACGCGAACGCGTATAGTTCCAAGTGCGCGTGGGCGCGAACGCGTGTGTTCACTGCGCGATCGCGCAGAACAATGTTTTCCCAGAATTTCCAGAATCTCGATTTACTTCCAGTGATCAACTTTTTCTACTCTTTTTCGCTTGTTTTCCTCAATTAGGCTCTAGGGACCTCGTATTACCTGAAACATGACAAAAACTACGTAAAATCACACAGACTCGCTTAAAAACAAGTAAAACTTATAGCCGAAAAGCATCGATTGTGGCGTAAAATCACGCCACATCAACACCCCCAACTTAAAGTATTTGCTTGTCCTCAAGCAAGCCATACAAAACAACGACTCAATCTAACACCTAGCTATCATAGAATAACAATGTTTACATTGGTTTTGACTTTGAACTACCGGCATGCATGTTTTCCTTTAAACGACCACCCCAACTTTCTACTTTAAAGCATTATGCACAACTCAAGAACATTACGACTAACAATGAAGCTTCAATAAATGACATTACATTATCGAACATATTATGGTGCACACAAACGCTACTTTAGGCGGTCACTTTATTTTGTTCAATTCTCATCCTTATGCCCTCACATAGACCAAAGAATGTCCCAACACACATATATACGACAAGAATGGGACGAAGACGAAAGAGAAGAGAAAAACACTCACACTCACAAAGAAATTCATATTTACACATGCAAATACCATAGGCTTGCCCTTATTTTCTATGTTCTCATCCTAGGATCGTTCGGTTGTGATCACATTAGGACTTGTTTCGGCTTGTAATGTAGGTTTAGGGACGGGTCGGATACTTTTGGGATATTAGTGACTCACCCTCCTTGAACACTACAACATCTTGTCACCTTAATTCGCCTCTTTTCTTTCCACCCCTTTATTTTCTTTCAGTTTTCGACCTCGATGTGGTTTTACTTCTAACCAACTTACAATTCTTTTTGCGTTACAATTTTCTGATTATCCCTTTTTTTTATATATATATATACAACTACCACATCGAATCTCCACTAGCAAACTCCACCACCCCCAACTTATGTTTTTGACGTGGCGTGATTTTACGCCACAATCGATGCTTTTCGGCTATAAGTTTTACTTATTTTTAAGCGAGTTTGTGTGATTTTACGTAGTTTTTGTCATGTTTCAGGTAATACGAGGTCCCTAGAGCCTAATTGAGGAAAACAAGCGAAAAAGAGTAGAAAAAGTTGATCACTGGAAGTAAATCGAGATTCTGGAAATTCTGGGAAAACATTGTTCTGCGCGATCGCGCAGTGAACACACGCGTTCGCGCCCACGCGCACTTGGAACTATACGCGTTCGCGTCATATTCTCACGCGTTCGCGCTGAAGTAAGGCGAGTGGAGCCGACGTCATCCACGCGATCGCACAGACACATGGCGCGATCGCGTTGAAGGAATTTCGGGCCAGACCGAACAGAACTCGGATTTTTACGATTTTTGATATTCCAGTTCCTACAAATAGAAAACTAGGGCAAAACATTAGATATCTTTGGCAGCTTTCACAAGTTGGAGGCTAGGGTTCCTACATAAATGTTCTCTCTTCTATTTAATCCTTGTTGATGGAAATCTCTTGGTGACAATTAAGATTGACAATCTTGTTGTGCTTATTTATTCATTTGCATTATTCTTAATCAAGTAAGTTTTTGCTATTTTAATTATTCTTGTTCTTGAATGTTTTCAATGGATTAGCTAACCCTTGAACTCGCCCATTTACTTTGTTTGAAACTCGGAAGAGGAAGAACGAAGTTGGGATAGAATAATTAACATGAATTTGGGGCGTTAACCCTCATCTAATGGAAATTGACCTAGGAATAGGCAATACCACTTGTAGCCATATTCGGGTGTTCTTAATGCTCCTAATTGCTTGAGGGATCTTGAATTGGGTAGTCTAGTTAATCTTCGGCAGAAGCTAATTTAGAGTCATTATCCGAGGCTAAGTAATATAAACTCACCATTATTTGTAAATCATGAAGTACATTGGATCGTTACTTGAGCGTAGTTTCCCTTGTATCCATTCTTGTGGCCATTGATCATTTTACTTGCTTTCTAGGTTAGTTTACATTTTTGCATTAGTTATAATTTTCTCCAAAAACCAAAATATTTTCTATTGTTTGGCATAGCTATTATTGGTGATAATTCCTACTTTTCCTAATCGCCTATATATTGTTCTCTGTGGGATTCAACCCCGACTCATAGTTGGGTAAATTATATTTGCATACGACCGTGCTCATTCTAATTAATAGGGTGGATTTGGACGTTATCAAATTTTGGCGCCGTTGCCGGGGAACAATTGGTGTATTTTGGCTAATCTAGGAAATAAGCTAACTTTCTTTGAACCGAATCAGTAAATATTTGTGTAGTTGTTTTATTTGCTTGATTTTATTTTACAAAAAGAAAAGAAAAAAAAAATGGCATCATTCCATGAGAATGGATCGGATAGAAGTTGTTCATACTTTGATGACCCTTGTCCTTACTGTGGAGGACCCCACTCTTGGCAAACTTGTTTAAAGTCTCCCGGGGGAGGATTGTACGCACAATCTCGAACTCTTGAGTGGAGGATATGTGATAGATGTGGAGGTCAAAATGGTCATTTGGCTAATTGTGCTTATGTGTTCTTCCCTTCCCCGAACCCCCACTATGATGGTTCTACTTTGTGTTGTGACATTGATAGGGATATGGAAGTGGAAGAAGTTGAGATTGGTCAAAATGAAGAGTTCAAGCTCATGATGGAATGCATACTTGAAGGAGGAAATGAAAAGCAAAAAGCCTTGGAGGAATACTTGGAAACTAGTCTCCAACATGGCTTGATGAATGAGCACAACAATCTTCCATGGGCATTTGAACAAAATCAAGAAGAATCCATTTTCATTAGAGATGCCAAAGAAGAAAAGAAATTGGAGTCAACTGTTGTCTTGAGAAATATGGTGGAAGTTGACTCTAGTTTGGGGGAAAATGAGAATGTCAAAATCCGGAAAAATTTGCAAATTGGGAGGTTGAAGTCTCACTCTAAGCATTTTTCAACATTGGATTTGTATGGTGATATGGGAATTGAGCCATATACATCCATGTTGGATGGTGAAGAAGAAAGACAAGTGCCTTACATCTTGCAATTCGAAAGAGTAAGAAGGCAAAATGACATTCCTCATTTAAAAGCCAAGAAGTGCAAAATGAAGAAATTAACGTTTGGCTTGTTCATCTACTTACCACCGCCCCATGAGCGTCATCATGATCTTGATTCAAAGTTGGGGCGCAAATTCATATCTTCCAAATGGAAGGAAAAGTGGTAAAGGTAACCGTCGTGCCGTGACATTAACTTAAGCGCTTGGTGAGAGGCAACCCATCGTTTTAAAATTTTTAAATCATTTTTGAAATTTGATTTTTTGGAATGGTTTTGCTTATGGTTTTTGACTAATCTGCAAAGTTTCAAAAAATTTGGAGTTGTTTTGAGCAGGTCGGATTTCCGGACAGCCCCAAACCAGTAGCTGCTGAAAATTGCAGAAACTGTCCAGTTTTTGCCTCTGCAAAACTGTCCAGTTTTTGCCTCTGCAAAACTGTCCAGTTTCAGCAAAACTGTCCAGTTTTTGCTTCTGCAAAACTGTCCTTTGTTGTCATTGTGCAGTGAGGACACTGCAATGTTTTTAGTTGGGGGTGGCATGTGGTAGCACGTTATATTTTGGTTATGCTTGATTGTGTGCCCTTGCCGGGCTTGTTTTATGACTGTTGGTGTGGCTGTGGATAAACGTTACAAATGGAACTTGCTCAAATTTCTAAAAATTTCGTTCTTTTGGCATGTTATAGATTAGTCACTTTTATTATTTTATTTCCGTTCTTAGTTAGGTAGTTTAGGAGTAAAAATGGTGTTGGGATGTGATTTTTTGCCCCTTGGCTAATTTTTGGCTTGCTTGGTACCAACTTATTTAAACCTTGACGCATGAATTCTTGATTTTTGAAAAAAAAAAAAAACGATTGAAGCAAGGATTCTTGTTGTGACTTTTAGACTCAATTTTTGGCTCTTACTTTCACTAATTAGTCTCTTTAGGCTATGATTGACTTTGTGAGTTCATTTTGTTCAATTGGTTTTTGGATACATATTTCACTTGAGTTTGCACGTGCCATGTGTGGTGAGGTTTTGTGAGTTCTTTTGCATTACTTGTGGTCTAGAACTTGCCCGGAATGTGTTTCAAGGCGAAATCCTAGACTACACTTGGTTTAAAAAATGATGTTAGGCCTTCCTTGGACCGTTTTTGCCCCTTAAATATCCTACCCTTGCATGTTTTCCCTAGTTAACCCCTTTTGAGCCTTTAACCTTTTCTTTGACAACCATGTTAGCTTTACCTTGTTCTTCATTGATCCATCTTTTGGTACTCTACCTCCTTAAGTGCGTTGAAAGTGCAAACATAGGCTAAAAGCCTAAGTTTGTGGGTGATGGTTGGAAAATTTGTTATGAGGGAGTTACTTTAAAGGTGAAAAGGTGAAAGAATTTTTTTTTGAAAACTTCCTTGTTATTTTGAAAAAGAAAAAAAAAGAAAAGAAAAATGAAGGAAGAATAAAGAGTTGTGATTAATGGGAAGACTAAGTGGTGAAATGAAAAAATGAAGAAAGGGGTGGAAAAGTTTCATAGGAAGTGTGCGTTGAATGTTGAAAATTGTAGTGCTTAGGGAGGTTTTGAGTCACTTTTACCCAAATTGTGCCCTACCTTAACCAAAAGCCTAAATTACAACCCTTTAAGTCCTTATTGATTTTGAACCAAGTGTGTCTACATTAGTGGAGAAATACATGAAGGGCAAGCTTATGGTACTACTTGTGTGCATTTGAACATCTTTGTGTGTGTGAGAGAGAGAGTTAATTCTTTCTATTTGATATCTCATTTGAATTATATTTTCTAAGTGTGGGATTCTCTCTTGAGTGTGAGGGCACATGAGAATTTAAATTGTGAATTTGTTCCATTTTCCAATTGAGAGGAATGAACAAAAGAAAGTTGTTTTGTGATAATGAGGCAAATTTTGAAGCTTTAGTGTCATGACATGATTGGTACTTTGATTAACTTGGTGTTTGAGCACTTGAAATGAAAATGAAGTTTTTGAGAAAAAGTTGGTGATTCATATGTTTTGGATAAATTGTTGGTACCAATCAAAGTCATGTGTTTGTGCTTAAAGTAGACCTTTTTGACTTGGTATGATGTTGGTGCACTTTTGAATGGAGTCCTTTGAAGGAAATTATAATTTGATTTGCTTGAGGACAAGCAATAGTTTAAGTTTGGGGGTTTGATAAGTTGGCATTTTACCAACTTATTTCTTCTTTAATCTTAGATTGTTGCTATGTTTTGATTAAAAAAATAGTGCATTTAATGTCTTTTACTTCCATTTTATAGGTTTGTGTGATTTAGAAGTGATCGGAAGAAACCAAGCGAAAATAAAGTCAAAAAGAGGCCAAATTGGACAAAAACTGCACAATTTTGCAAAACTGTCAAAAGTGGACAGTTTTGCAAAAACGGGACAGAACTGCAAAAAACAGGCAGAACTGCAAAAACTGAAATCTGGGGCATATTTTGTCATTTATTGAACTTGGAAAAATTAGGGCAGCTACAAAAGAGAGACTTGGGGCATATCATTACCATCTTTGGCATAACACATAAACTTGGAGGCTAGGGTTTCATCACCAACACCGTTGGAGGAGAAGATTGGAAGCACTTTAATGAAATATTTCTTAATCCTTTCTTCAATTCCTTGTTTTGTATTGAATATTTATGTGTGTAGTATTTCATTTCAATATTTGAACCTTGTTTATAGAAGTATACATTGTTTAAGTTTGGATTGAATCTCTTGTTTTGCTTATGTGTTGAATGATTTTATTCCTAATGAAGTGGGTTATTGTTTCTTTAATTAATCTCATTTTGAATGATTCTTAAGGGAGTAGCTAACCCTAAGACTTGCCCATTTATTTCGATTTAAACTCGGAAGAGGCAAACTCGGAATTGGAAAAGATTAATTAACAAGAATTTGGGGCGTTAACCCTCATCTAATGGAAATCGTCCTAGGGATAGGCGACACCACTTGTAGCCATATTCGGGTGTTCTTAATGCTCCTAATTTCTTTAGGGATATTCAATTAGGTAGTCTAGTTAGTCTTCGGAAGAAGCTAATTTAGAGTCATTATCCGAGGCTAAGTAATATAAACTCACTATTATTTGTAAATCATGAAGTACATTGGATCGTTACTTGAGCGTAGTTTCCCTTGTATCCATGCTTGTGGCCATTGATCATTTTACTTGCTTTCTAGGTTAGTTTACATTTTTGCATTAGTTATAATTTTCTCCAAAAACCAAAATATTATCTATTGTTTGGCATAGCTATTATTGGTGATAATTCCTACTTTTCCTAATCGCCTATATATTGTTCTCTGTGGGATTCGACCCCGACTCATAGTTGGGTAAATTATATTTGCATACGACCGTGCTCATTCTAATTAATAGGGTGGATTTGGACGTTATCAAATTACACTGTTACCAAAATTTGATACGCTCAAATTACACCTATTAATGGTATAACGCGGACGTTGTCAAATATAGTAACCCAACAAGGTTGGGGTCGAATCCCACATAGAACAATATGTAGGTGATTTAAGCAGATTAGGAATTATCACTAACAATAGCTATGCCCGAACGCATCAATGGTGGTTTTTAATAAGGTTTTGATAAAATATGAAAATATAAATTCTAATCTAGAAAGCAAGTAAATTGATCAATGCCAACAAGAATGGAATAAAGGAAACTACTTCTCAAGTAACGATCCAATCTATTTCACGAATTATAAATAATAGCAAGTTTATGTTATTTAGTCTCGGATAATGACTCTAAATTAACTTCTTCCGAAGATTAACTAGACTACCCAATTGAATATCCCTCAAGCAATTAGGAGCATTAAGAACACCCGAATATGGCTACAAGTGGTATTGCCTATTCCTAGGTCAATTTCCATTAGATGAGGGTTAACGCCCCAAATTCATGTTAATTATTCTATCCCAACTCCGTTCTTCCTCTTCCGAGTTTCAAACAAAGTAAATGGGCGAGTTCAAGGGTTAGCTAATCCATTGAAAACATTCAAGAACAAGAATAATTAAAATAGCAAAAACTTACTTGATTAAGAATAATGCAAATGAATAAATAAGCACAACAAGATTTCCAATCTTAATTGTCACCAAGAGATTTCCATCAACAAGGATTAAATAGAAGAGAGAACATTTATGTAGGAACCCTAGCCTCCAACTTGTGAAAGCTGCCAAAGATATCTAATGTTTTGCCCTAGTTTTCTATTTATAGGAACTGGAATATCAAAAATCGTAAAAATCCAAGTTCTGTTCGGTCTGGCCCGAAATTCCTTCAACGCGATCGCGCCATGTGTCTGCGCGATCGCGTGGATGACGTCGGCTCCACTCGCCTTACTTCAGCGCGAACGCGTGAGAATATGACGCGAACGCGTATAGTTCCAAGTGCGCGTGGGCGCGAACGCGTGTGTTCACTGCGCGATCGCGCAGAACAATGTTTTCCCAGAATTTCCAGAATCTCGATTTACTTCCAGTGATCAACTTTTTCTACTCTTTTTCGCTTGTTTTCCTCAATTAGGCTCTAGGGACCTCGTATTACCTGAAACATGACAAAAACTACGTAAAATCACACAGACTCGCTTAAAAACAAGTAAAACTTATAGCCGAAAAGCATCGATTGTGGCGTAAAATCACGTCACATCCCCGGCAACGACGCCATTTTTTATAGCGTCCAAATCCATCCTATTAATTAGAATGGGCACGGTCGTATGCAAATATATTTACCCACTATTGAGTCGGTTTCTTCGAAAGAGATTGTATGTTTTGAATTGCTTGAGGACAAGCAATAGTTTAAGTTTGGGGGTTTGATAAGTTGGTATTTTACCAACTTATCTCTTCTTTAATCTTATATTTTTGCAGTTCTGCCCGTTTTTTGCAGTTCTGTCCCGTTTTTGCAAAACTGTCCACTTTTGACAGTTTTGCAAAACTGTGCAGTTTTTGTCTAATTTGGCCTCTTTTTGACTTTATTTTCGCTTGGTTTCTTCCGATCACTTCTAAATCACATAAACCTATAAAATGGAAGTAAAAGACATTAAATGCACTATTATTTTAATCAAAACATAGCAACAATCTAAGATTAAAGAAGAAATAAGTTGGTAAAATACCAACTTATCATCAAGTCGAGGCGGCGGACATGAATCACGGACATTTGAGGTCTATGGGACCATACGTGAAGGTTCCGAAGCGATTTGATTACATTTGCATAAGTTTCGGACATTTGGTTACTTTCCAGCCAAAATAGGGTCTTTAAGATTCAATTCGATTGAATGAAAGTAGACATTTTCTAATTCGGATTTCGAGGAACAGAATTGCTCCCGGGGTTCCGATATTGACCTAGCATACCTAAGACATGCCAAAAGAAGGAATAGGGTAGCCTTACATACCTTATTAGATGCGGTAACATTTGTGGTCGCAAGTTCACATTGGCTGCACCGCAAGTCCACCGCTTATTGGTGGTTTAGGTGGGTACGAGGTCACCAAAAATGACCAGTGTGTGGCCCAGATGCTGTATGTGGCCCCAAACTGCCGCTCAAACTCTACTTTTTGTCGAAACGTATTCTCATCGATTAATTTAATCTCTAATACTTCCAGTACTTACTATGCATGAACATAAACCTTGGTATACTGAAGATAGACATTTCTAAAACCGTATAACCTCGAAGATAATCCTACTCTCCAAATCTATAACGACCAACTCACGAAGAAACTCAACGTGCGAAAGTACTAGGTGTAACATCCTTTCCTCCTTAGAAACATTCGTCCTCGAATGTTAAACTCTTAGAAGTCTACAAAAATTTTGGCAGACAATAATCAACAATAAAAATGGCTCCATACGACCAACGAAGGTAAGTAACAATATAGTGCATACCTGAAGGTGATGGTATCGCAGCCTAAACCTGCTCTGGGATCGGAAACAAATGAGGATATCTAGACTTCTTATCTTTCTCGGCCTCCCAAGTCATCTCTTCTACGTTCTTATTTCTTTAGAGTACATTTACGGAAGCTACATCTTTAGTCCATAACCTACAAACCTGGCGGTCTAGAAAGGCAATGTCACGACCCAACCCCGTAGGCCATGACTAGTGCCCGATCTGGGCACCCAAACCCGTCTATCAAATGCTATCTCTAATTTTTGGTCAAACGCATTCAAGTATATTACAGAAGCCGACAAGGCTATATTCCAAATTTAGATAATTTCCAGAAAAATTTCGGCAGAGTTTCCTTTGTTTTACAGACTATCTAAAATAACCCTGCGCACAGAAAATACCAACAAAGGCCACACCGGCCAACATGTAAACATATGTGGACCGGCCGCCGCGACGAACGGGATCGCCCAAACACATCGTATACACACATCCGTACAGAAAGACCCCAACCCACAAACATGTCCACGGACCTCTAAACAGACCGACAGAATCACATGACGGGACAGGGCCCCGCCGTACCCAAATAGTCAGATATACAGAAATATATACATAGCAAAAGATGTATGTACCAAAAGTGGACTCCGGATCAAAAGGGAGCACTACGCAATAGCAGAAAGTGGAGCCTACAGTGGAGGATCACCAGTATCTGTACCTGCGGGCATGAAACGCAGCCCCCGAGGAAAGGGGGTCAGTACGAAAGATGTACTGAGTATGTAAAGCATAGAGTACAGAAACATAAACCACAACTGAAGCAAAACTGGATACAAAAGGGAAATACTGAACAGTATATCAAAATCTGTACTGACACATCCGTATACATAATGCAAATAAAATCATGCAAAATCTCAGGAACGTGGTCACCACTCCGACGCTGGTGCCACACACAGCATAACACCAAAAGGTTCAAATCTCCGTACATCCCCAAGCACACATATCAGCATAACATATCACCAGCCATATCACAGCATAACTCCAAACGGAACCCGGCCCTATGGCGAGGCCTCGGGAACCGTAACACAGCATACGGCCGAATTTATCATAGTGCGCACGAATCATAACCGGCCCGGGAACCGGTGAACGAAGTCCTAATAAGGGCACGAGCGGAGTTGTGAGCAAACAATGCAATTTGTATGTCAAAATATTCTTTGGAACTTGATAAAATCATAAGTTATATCCTTAGTCAAAGTAGTCGAACAATTAGTTAGTACGGAGTTCATTTCACAAAAGTGTTCCCGAAACGACATTTATAGCCCAAAATATAGTTTAACATATTGTGGTAATCAAGACATTATTTTATAATAGACAATTTCATAAACAAAGGTCTTTTATCGAAATGTTACAAAAAGAGGGCCTAATAGAGCAAACAAAGGCACCTCGAGGTTAGCGGGCCCACCTCGGGTCAAGTCGAGGCGGCGGACATGAATCACGGACATTTGAGGTCTATGGGACCATACGTGAAGGTTCCGAAGCGATTTGATTACATTTGCATAAGTTTCGGACATTCGGTTACTTTCCAGCCAAAATAGGGTCTTTAAGATTCAATTCGATTGAATGAAAGTAGACATTTTCTAATTCGGATTTCGAGGAACAGAATTGCTCCCGGGGTTCCGATATTGACCTAGCATACCTAAGACATGCCAAAAGAAGGAATAGGGTAGCCTTACATACCTTATTAGCGGCTCACGCTCGTCAAAACTCAAATCCCGTTTCGCTCAGAATCTACAAATGGTCAAAGTTGCCAATTAGATATTTCAAGGCTTCAAGAATTCATTTAACTATATATTTGTCTACCGAAATTTCGGCAGCACCTCCCCTATACATATGACATCCCCGAGGCTTAGCTCGGCTCAATATATCAACAACAACATCAACAATGTCAACAAGCATCACAAATTGCATTATATCATCAATAGTCTACTTTTCTATACAAGGCGACAACTTCCATCCACACTCCACAATATCAAACTAATATCAACATTATCATATTCATTTACTCATTCAAGGTTATTCAAACGCATTTCAATAGCGTTCCAAGAAATATACATGGATTCAAGTATGCCGCCAATTTCCATATTCTATCCCAAACTTCAACAAATGCAACAAACTACCAACTCGCATTGTTTTCATCCGAATTCATTAACAACGACCATAATTCGCATTTAGAATCTTACTTCTATAATTATATAAAAATCATATGAAAATCACATAATTTCCCATATCGACACACAACCAACTTCAATGCCAATTCAACTCGTTAAACATTCATTTACGTCATAAATGCCACAACGACGCAACTAACAAACTAACAAAATCAAATTCGCCTCCCCTTCCACACCACATGGCTCACGGCCAACCACACCCTTCACACACACACACGCCATACTCATACACACCACAATCCCATAATCTTCATGCAACTATAATCACTATAACATTCATACAAGTTCCATAACACAAAAGTGGCAAAATCCTTACCTTTTCTTGAAATTCCGATTTGCCGCAAACGTCGCTCTTTCGCCAAACTAATTGTATCACGTCGGAGAGCGTCTTGAACTTACTACTAATACAAAAAGAACACGATTTTTAGGATCAACTCAAGGCTAGGAAAATTATTTTTTTGAGGGATAAGGGGTTCGGCCGAAGGGGGTGTTTTTGCTCCCAAGGGTTTGTTAGATTTTTTTCTTGAAGATTCTAAAGGTGAACAATGATATATATCTTGATTAATTGGTCACATGGAAATCACATGACCATTTAAAATGGGGCTTGGGCCTTGGCCTTTGGCCGGCCACCCCTAACACTTGGGCCTCAATTTTTTTTCTTCAAATTTTTCTTGGCCCAATTCGTTAAAATCTCGTTTTGCAAATTCCCAAAACTAATTTCCGAAATTCCAAATTTGCCCTCGGCCTTCCCCGATGTCTTTACACCAATAATTTCATAAACGACATAAGCATATTAACTAAAATCAAATTATTGCCTTGTAACACACACAAGTCTTAATTGTTCCCAAGACTTTCCAATTATGCGAAATTACGGGATATAACAGGCAACATGAACTTCCTTATATGATAATTGCTCTGTAACCTGGACATCATCTACTGGTACGATTCTGGAAGGATCTCTGATAAACTTATGGAGCATGGATACATGGAATACCGGATGTACAGACTCCAAGTTTGAAGGTAAGTCTAACTCATAGGCTACTTGGCCTACTCTACACACAATCCTATAAGGGCCGATGTATCTAGGGCTATGCTTTCCTTTCTTACCCAATCTCATGACGCCCTTCATTGGCGACGCCCTTCATTGGCAACACCTTCAAGAACACCCAGTCATCTACCTGGAACTCCAAGTCCCGTCGTTGATTATCTACAAAGGACTCCTGATAACTCTAAGCTGCTAATAATCTCTCCTAAATGAGTTTAACATTCTTTACCACCTACTGGATAGAGTCAAGTCCTAATAGTCTGGATTCTCCAACCTCGAACCATCCGATAGGAGATGTACATTTCCGCCCATAAAGGGCCTCATACGGGGCCATCTAAATACTAGAATGATAACTATTATTGTACGTAAACTCAATAAGCAGCAATTGGTCATCCCAACTACCTCTAAAATCTAACACACATGCTCGTAACATGTCCTCGAGCATCTGAATAGTGTGCTCGGCTTGCCGTCTGCCTGGGGAAAGCAAATAATAATAAAGTAAAAGATTTTAAGATTATATTTGAAAATAATTTTAGGACAAATCTTTGTAAGCATATATGAGCTCACTAAAAAGAAGCAAGATATAGGAAGTTTAAGGATAAAAGATATTATAATACCTAATAAATTATTTAGTTGTAAAAGAACATTTGGCTCCAAAGCTTTCAAAATTTTACCAGAACGTATAGGGATAAATAATATATTCTCTCCATCCCAAAATATAAAAGCAATTTGATTAGTTTTGAGCTAAATTGAGTTAGATTAATTCAATATTTCAAAATTAAAATTTAGATTTTAAAAAAATATACAGAAAAAACTATAAACTGCAATTCTCCTATCAATACAATGTAAAGATTCCTAAAATATTTGTTAAAGCTTATATAATTTGACTCTGAAAAAGTGAAATGTGACAAATATTTTGAGATAAAGGAGAAAAAAAAAATAAAAGTTACTATAATAAAATTAATTACCAAGGCCCAAGTGGAAGAATAATGGTAAAAGCAATAGAAACTACCACGTGAGACCAATTATAAAGGCCAGTGAAATGGTCTCAAAAAGTGAATGAGTGCAAATAAGAATAAGGAAAAAGACAAAACCACGTGTAGAACCTTCATAGGCTCAGGTTGAATGTGACAAATTTTGTTGATTCTCCCTTATTACATATAGTAATGTCCTTTCGGGCTTGCCCCTTTTTAGTTTATTTCTCACATGAGTTAAAAGATTGTCGTGTGACAACCCATCTATATTTATGGTTATGTTATGAAAGCATGTGTAGTGGTTCTCGGCAAGTAAGGTCCGACTGCCCGTCGTGGCCCTCCGGTTTGGATCGTGACACCAAAAAAAACGTTAAGGATAGAAAAGTAGAAGGATCAAAAATATTTCCGACCCCACAAGTTTCTTGTGTGTCCTTAAAAATTCGAATCCCCTCACAGTTGTCAAAGTTAGTGGATTAATTCCTGCCAAGCTACAATGGAAAGTTATTCTACGATAGTGACAATGCAAATAGCAAAACTTCAGCGAATTCAAATGGCGGTAACAAATCACACGACTCTATTACAATTTTGTTTTGAAAACAAATGCAGAGAACGGTTTAGAGGGGAAAAAGGATTCAATTTTTTTTTTGTATATATGAATTTATAAAAAATGAAATGGTGTCACTTCCATTTACCATTTAGACCTTGTTTTTTTTTTTTTTTTTTAAAACCAACACTTTTAAAATTTTGAACATTGCCTAAAAAGGGGTTAAAAGTTTCATTACTTGTTAACATAGAGTTTTATATGTTGCACAGAAAAATTACCTTTAGTGCATTCAAGCTCAAGTATAATTATATATCATCATGATAAGATGAATTAAACTTCACTCTTAATTTAACTAGAGCTCAGCTTTGACATAAAACAAGTGGTTGCATAGTTGGACAGGTGTTTAAGTATGATTGAATTGAATTCTTATTGGAAGATATAATTCTAAACGTTTTAGCATCCACAAGGTGGAAGAATAACCCAAACCATATCGATTTTCATTTTGAGTTTATTGTTGTTCCTCGATTATTTATAGTTGATTTTTATTTCTAAATAAAAGTATTAAATTTTTGGAGGAGAAGACTTTGGACTTCTATAAATTGAGAATATTTCATTCTAATCACTTCATAACTGTAACGACCCGTTTGGTCGTTATAGTTTTTTTTGGCATTTTTGCCAATTCCTTAGCATTGATTAGCTCATTTTTGACCCGACGGGACTGTTGGCATGCTTCCCGAGGTGTCTAGACCGGATTCGGACAAGTTTTGTGAAATATGGCCTTAAAGTGAAAAATAGTTGACCTGAAGTTGACTTTTGGGTAAACGGAACTTCTTTGAAATTTCTTCGATTCCGAGAGGTTCGGATGGTCGTTTAGAACTTGAATGTGTATTTGGTTCGATTTTCAATATACTCGGATGAATTTTAGGACTTGGGTTGGAAATTAGAACTAAGGCCTCGGGGGTTGACTCGGTCAACGAGACCTCCTTTGGGAATTCTGAGGCAACGGGCACGTACGTAGTGCATTTCTATATGTGTCTATGTGTATGATATGTGAGCCTATAACCCGAGAAACTAGACGAAAAATCAGATCAATTGGCGAAACTTGGAGAGATTTATGGTGTCTGGTACCTGCTTTGGCGGCACCAGCACCGCGGCAGTGGCACCGCTTGAGCAGTAGCCCTACTGCTGGAGTGGTCCAAGGCTTTTTACCTTGACCACTGAAGTGGTCAAGTGAGCGCTGAAGCGGCGCCGCTGGGGCAGTCCAGTGCCGCTGGGGCAGTCCAGTGCTGCTAAAGCGGGTGACGGGTAGTTTATAAAATTAATGAAGTGTTAAAAGCCTTTAGACCCTCATTATTTCCCATTTCGAAATTTAAGCTTTGGGGAACAGTACTTGGAGATATTTTGGAGATATTCTTGGAGGTAAATCTTGCTTATTCCTTTACTCTTTCTTTAATCATAATCATCTTAGATCCGCCCTTCCTTGTAATAAGCCCTTAGTGATGGAAGTTGGAAGAGGGTTTTGATGAACATTGTCCCTAAGATTATTAATGATAAATTGATGGTGTGTATGCTAGATTTTGATGAATCTAATCTTGTTAATCATATATCTTCCATTTATAGTGTTGAATTTCGGAATCAAAGAGTTAGGGTTTATACCCAATTTGAGGGTTTTGCTTGAAATCGGAAATTAGGCTAATCCTTGAGTTAAATTAGCAATTAGTGGTTGGGTTATGATCACCTAGTACTTAATTTGGCATTTTGCTTCCGAATTTCCGTTTTGCCCTCATGGGCCTGTTTCCCTAATTTCTAGGGTTAAAATTATCCTAAATTAAATAGTAGCAATATTAGTATCATTCTTCATGATTTCTAATCTAGAATTCGATTATGCTTAGACTACTTTGGTTCTGAGGTTCAGCGGAAAGGCAAGGCAAAGGAGTAAGTTGTTGGTGTTGTGGTTCGGCCATCCAGGTAGGTTATGGCCTACCCTTGGTGAGACTTCATATAGCGAAGTGCATATTTAGATTATATTGTCGAAGACAGCATGTGAACCTTCGGGTATGAAGTTAGGCTGGATATTGCCTTCGGTTGGACCCTGTTGTGTGTTGGGACTAGCCACCCCATTGTGTTGTGTTTGATTCCTGTATTATGTTGGCTTAATGCCATAAGTTGTTGATAGATATTGGATTCTATTTATCGTCTTGATTACGATATTGTTGGCATACCCACTGTTGGTATTTGTGATTCGGATATATTGTTGGCATACCCACTGTTGGTATTTGGGATTTGGATATATCGTTGGTATGCCCATCTTTGGTACTTGTGATATTGAGCATGATTGTTGATGTTGATACATGCATTGCACACACTCTCATTTTCATGATACATGTCGAGATACTGATGACAATGGTAAAACTCTTTTACTTGAGTGACGTGAGATGACCGATATCCGATGTTCATTCTGAAATCGTTGATTGTGTGAAATGGATACTTGATGAAACTCTTTTACTTGAGTGATGTGAGATGGCCGATATCCGATGTTCATTCTGAAATCGTTGTTGCATGGCCGATATCCGATGGTAGTTCTGGAATCGTTGATAATGGCATAGACTCCGCGGGTCCCCTAGGGTGGTGCCGGTGAGAACCCCTCGTGGGCAAAGATTCGGGGTCCCGTCTGTCTGTTGGAAAAAGATCCAGGGCAGGTGGCACTTAGACTTCGTGAGTCATACTGGGTTGTGCTACCGAGACATCGATATTTCCGTCATTCATACACTACTGCATTACATTGCATTATGACTTGATTTTGAGATGTTTGGTGTTGTAATTGTGATGTTTGATTTAGATTGTATTTATTTAGACTTGGCATATTTGGGATTAGATGCTTTACATAGGCGATAACAGATAATTGTATTTGATTACATTGACTTATACTTGTTGGTTTATCTGCTTTATCATCTGAGTTTTGTTAGCTATGCTTGGTCGACGATGATTCCTACCAGTACTGTTGATTGTACTGACCTGCACTTGCTGCATTCTTTTACGAATACAGAGTATCAGGTCGGATCCACTTCCATGACGCGTGGCTGATAGTCGCTTCAGCTCTATTATCGAGTTTCCAGGGTGAGCATGGCCGTCCGCTGTCTTGAAGACTTTTCTATCTTTATGTCTTATTCTATTCAGAGACATATACACTTTATGTATTATGCATCCAGACTTGTATTATTTCCCTTTAGATGCTCTTGTGTTATTAGGACTAGACCCAGGGGGTGTTGTTACTATTCCGCACTATTCTACTATATATATATATGGTGAGACTTATTTATCTATTCTTTCCGCTTGATTAGTTATGTTTGTGACTTTATTTATTGTTGGATTGAGGGTTCGCTTACCGAGGTGGGAAGGTAAGTGCCTGCACAGCTTAGGCAAAATAGGTCGTGACATGTTGGTATCAGAGCCCTAGGTTACCCGGCCTTTAATACAAGAGCATGTCTAGTAGAGTTTCGTGGATCGGTATGATGAGCTCCGTACTTATATGCGGGAGGCTATAGGACATTTAGGAAATGTCACTCTCTTTTCATTCTTCGTGCTACTTTATTCAATTTTATATCTGGAAAGATCAAATTAGTACCTGACTCTATTCTCTTCTCTCACAGATGGTGAGGACTCGAGCTACAATGGCCCGAGGTCAGGTGCCAGAGCCCGCAGCTACGGCTGGCATTCGAAGGCACGCTACAGCCAGGGGACACGACAGAGCGAGAGGCCACGGGGCTGCCCAGCCAAGGGCAGAGCCCCTGCGGTGGGACAGCGGCGAGAGAGGTCTCCATCTTCCGAGCCCGAGTATCAGCCGGATAGAGACCAGGCCGCAGAGGATGGTGTGGTCCCAGTACAGAGACTAGGGTTGGGGCGCAGACCCCTAAGTAGGGACCTACGCGTGCAGCACATCCCGCTGCAGCCATGGCTTCTCGAATTGATGTGATACCCGCTCCTGGTGATGACATTAGGCCCATGGAAGACGCCGTTATGACCGATTCTGATCAGGATCTTGTTGGGAGATTCAGGAAGTTAGAGCCACTGAGGTTCTCTGGTACTTCGTTTGAGGATGCCTATGAGTTTATCCTTAATATGCATTAGTTGCTGCACCGTATGGGGATAGTGGAGACCCACGACATTGGTTATGTGTCCTTCCAGTTTCGCGGCGACGCGAAGACGTGGTAGAGGTATTTCGTGGCGTGCAGACCTAAGAGTTACCCTCCTTTGACTTGGACTCAGTTCTACCGGGCCTTCCTTGAGAAGTATGTGCCCCGGTCTTTGAGAGAGGCACGTAAAGAGCTGTTTTTAAACCTTGAGCAGAAGGGCATGTCCTCGGAGTCCTATGTGACCTGTTTCTTTTATCTGGCTCGTTATTCTACTCCGTTGATCCTTACTGAGGCCGATAAGATCAGGCGCTTTGTTGGAGGACTAGTAGGCTCTCTACAAATTCCTTGTCTTCAGATGGAGTCCACGGGGGCTTCTTTCCAGTCCATTATCGAGCATGTTTCTATGGTTGAGGACGCTAAGGCCCGTGCTTTTGGTGGTGGTGACAAGAGGCCACGTCAGATTGGCAATTTTGGGGGTTCTAGTTCGAGGGGCGCCTGTCACGCCCCAAAACCCACCCTAGACGTGATCGGCATATGACGTCATGAATAACATCGGAATAACCTAAAAGATGCAATAACAACACTTGTACCCGCCAGGTTCAATATTCTCCTCCAACAGTTTATAAAATAAATACATTCAAATCATGATATATGAATTAAATCAGCGGAAGTCTTTAATATTATAAAACTTAATGAAAACATGATGAACGCCTAAGAGTTAAACAAAACTCAATAACTACCCACAAGAATGTGTACTATAGTGCTTCTAAGATAAAAGAGTAGTTGTCTTACACATCCGGTCACAGCCTGAAAAAAACTAGAATGGTAAATAAATATGATAAGGGGTGTCCCACGAATGAACATGTGGGCTCACCAAGTCAGCTGCAACCGCAAGTCCTTCCTAAGCGTTTTGAGTATCAAGAACCTGCTCTTCTCCGTTACCTAACATACCATCAAAAACAACAATGGTATGCCTGAGTACTTAGTACTCAGTGAGTGCCTCGGGGACAACAAGTAATATGAAAATAAAGTACAATAATAGTTAAAGAGATCAGTTCTGAGGATAGTATGAAACAACGTGAAATCAGTTATTCAGCTTGTGCATCGCAATAAGAATTATCAAAATTGATTATAAAGCCTTTTTGTCAAGTTACAACTTACAAATATGCTTTTTAAGTTGATCATAATTATCAACAACAGTTCCATAAAAGGATAAGGATATCACACTTGCCAATACAGGCCCAAGAATCAATAACATCGAAGGGATGACCTTAGAGGTCCCTAAACACAACACACTATACCGAAATATGTAATTCTCGATGGCTATCCTTCCTCCCGAATAGCTAGGCATAAACCGCACCCCGACTGGTGAACTCGGCAGTGGCCACTCTTCCTCCCGAATGGCTAGGCATTACCACACCAGGATCCATAGTGACTACCTTCCTCCCGAGTAGCTAGGCCAACACAACAACCACTTTCATAGCATAGAAGCCAATGCTTTATTCGTTTCAGGGGGTAGTCACATCATCAATGGTCATTAAGGTTCATTATGCCATATCATAAAGATAAATCAATTCAAAGAATGTCTTGCAAATGTTTACACTTCTTTAAACAAGATTTCAATGTCATAATTTAACATGAAAACATAATTACCAACCCTTAACCATCATTATTGATCATATCTTATATAGAAAAAACATTGATAAACTTATATACGTGCATAGAGCATGATAAAAACTAGGTTTAATGTGGGCTTGTCCACTCACGCACATTAACCACAATCAAAGCAGGAAATAGAGTTTCAAATGATGAAAAGTTCATTTTTTTTATTCAATAAAGAGCCCTTAAATGAAATTTATACTTCCAAGATTAGTTTCAAAAGGAGACATACATCCAAACCAACTTTCAAAAGAGAGACATACCTTAATTATGTTATACGTAGTTCAACAAGTTACTTTCCTAGAGGAGAATCACCCAAACCCTAGCTTCAATTCCCTTAAAATATGTTTTCTTACTACTTCCTTGAGTTAGGAGGTTGAGAGAAGTAATTTTCGTACTTAGGGTTTTTGAACAGATGAAAAAGTCAATAAAATAATTGATCCCATGTTTATATAGTTTCTGATGAATGCGGGAGAAGTACGTCTAAGAAGGACGTGTCGTACTTCTAAGTACCGGCTGTTTATTCAAGCCGTACCTTCCCTGAAAATTCTAGTGAGCAATGCTAAGAGGCGGGGGAAGTACGCCCGAAATGTACGGGCCATACTTCCTGCCGGTCCTCTCCCTCATTTTTTCAGTGAGGTTCCGCCTTGACCCACAAATGTACGCCCCCAAAGGACGGGTCGTACAAAGAAGTACGGGACGTACTTTTTGACGTAAATTCTCCCTTTTACTGTGACAGTGGGATTTTCATCCCAAAATTCCCTGTTTTGGTTTCTAAGCCCCGAATTGTGAATGTTACCTAACTTATAAGGCTCAAAATGACTCGTATAACGCTTTCGTATTCCATACGGATTTACGAGATGTTACATTATCCCCCCTTTAAGATCATTCGTCCTTGAATGAGAATAATAGCCTAGAAAGTATTCACTAAACCACAAGTTGTTTCAAATAAACGCAAACGATTTGCGTAAGAATAGCTAGAAACTTTAACTCATACCTGCATTAGGGAACAAGTGAGGATATCTTTTCGTCATGTCCTCGTCTTCTTCCCAAGTTGCTTCTTCAGTATCATGGTTTCGCCACAAGACTTTAACTGAAGATACATATTTTGTTCTCAACCTTCTAACTTGACGATCTAGAATCTGAACTGGTTCTTCTTCATAAGATAACCCTTCACTGATTTCAATCTCTTCATGGTTCAACACATGGGAAGGGTAAGGTTTGTACAACCTCAACATCGAAATGTGAAACATAGGATGCACCAGTGCTATATCAGATTGTAACTACAACTCATAAGCCACCGCCCTAATTTTCCAAACAATCTCATAAGGGCCGATGAAACGAGGACTAAGCTTTCCCTTTTTACCAAACCTCATTACTCCCTTTATCGGCTGCACTTTCAAGAATACCTTGTCACCAACAGAAAACTCTAGCTCACATCGCTTTGTGTCCGAATAAGACTTCTGTCTACTCTGAGCTGTCTTGAGTCGTTATACAATAAGATTAACTTTCTCGATTGCTTCATGAACTGAGTCAAGACCCAAAAATTCTACCTCAGTTGGTTCAAACCAACCAATTGGAGACCAACAACGTCTCCCATAAAGAGCCTCATAAGGAGCCATTTGAATGCTCGCTTAATAGCTGTTGTTGTACGTGAATTCCACAAGAGGTAAATGTTCATCCCAATTTCCTCCGAAATCTATGGCACAGGCTCACATCATATCTTCCAAAGTCTGAATAGTTCTCTCTGCCTGCCTGTCAGTTTGAGGATGAAAGACAATGCTCAATCTCACTCTAGTTCCCAAACCTTCCTAAAAGGATTTCCAAAAATGAGCAGTGAATTGCGTACCTCTATCAGATATGATGGATGTCGGAATCCCATGCAATCTAACTATCTCCTTTAGATATAACTTAGCATACTCCGCCGCAGTATATGATGTCTTCACAAGGAGAAATGGGCAGGCTTTGTGAGTTTATCCGCGATCACCCAAATCGAATCAAACTTGGCCTTTGTACGGGGTAGACCCATACCGAAATCCATATTGATCACCTCCCACTTCCACTGTAGAATTTTGATATTCTGAGCTAGGACTCCAGGCCTTTGATGTTAAGCAATAACTTGTTGACAGTTCAAACACTTAGCCACAAAGTTAGAAATATCAACCTTCCTCTTCCACCAATAGTGTTGTTTCAAACCCACCTTTGGTAAGGCGTGATTGACACCCGGCACCTTATGAAAACCGAGCGAATCAACTTATAACTTGTATTCTCTATGTCTCGAATGACAAAATAAGGCTAAGGCTAGATATGAACGTAATATCATGTATAAATATATGTCCAATGGACCCACGACACCAATATAACGACCAACAGAACATAACGAAGCTATACACAGGAACTGTTTGTAAAGCCTCTATGAACAAGACTGATGTATACAAGTCGGGACAGGGCCCCCGACATGCCCTGAACAAAAATCATACAAAAATATATACATCCAGACTCGGCAGCGCTCCAGGAAGAAGTAGAGCTCACCAATCATAACTGGTACTTGAAGGCAGTCTACCCTCGTCTTGTCTATCTACACCTGCGGGCATGAACGCAGCGTCCATAAAAAGGGACGTCAGTACGAACAATGTACTGAGTACGTAAGGCATGAATAACAACATAATAGGAAATATAGAACATAACATGAAATAAAAATAACCTGTATATCTGATTACCTCATAGGGCGGATACTATGCATGCTTAGCTTTCTTTAAAAAAAAACATTCCTCATATATATATATATATATATATATATATATATACAAATAATAGTGCTGCGGAATGTGCCGCCCGATCCATAAATAAATAATAGTGCTGCGGAACGTGCAGCCCGATCCATAGATCGTACCATCATCTTGCATATATATTGCCGCGGAACGAACGGCCCGATCCATTTATCCATATATCCTGCGTCTGGGACGATATCTAGCTGATCAAGTGGCTATATATATATATATATATATATATATATAACATAAGTAGCATGCATGAGAGCGCAAATAAAAGTTATCACTTTATCGGAGTGACGTAAGGTTGGTAGCCTCCGACTTATATTATGGAACAATTATCATCGCTCTACCTTACCTTGAAGGAACAATGATTAGAAGGTGAGATCAACAACAATGAGTGGAATCAAGAAAATCATGTACACACACACACACACACACACACACACACACACACACACACATATATATATATATATATATATATATATATATATATATATATAACATAAGTAGCATGCATGAGAGCCCAAATAAAAGTTATCACTTTATCGGAGTGACGTAAGGTCGGTAGCCTCCGATTTATATTATGGAACAATTATCATCGCTCTACCACACCTTGAAGGAACAATGATTATAAGGTGAGATCAACAACAATGAGTGGAATCAAGAAAATCATGAAATAAGCTCAGTATTCTCATCTTAGCATTAAAATCATAAGCTTTGGAATCTCTAGAATTAAAATCTTCATCATCATGTTCATCATAGAAAACATATCGTCTTTAGTATCATAAAAAGCTTTTAAGAATCATGAATTTCTAACTTTTGGAAGTAAGAAGGTTATGGAAACATATATGGAATCATAGCATAGGAATCATGCGTTTTGAAAGAAAGGGACTAGCCTTAATATACCTGTTCAGCCTCCAATTATCTACACTTATTCATCCGAGCTCGCAAGTCTACATTTAAGAGGATTCACACAATCGTTAGACTCATCGTAGTATATTTGTGCTAAGCTTTCAAGTCAAACTATTTTATATCCTGCTGAAAATCGGGCAGCATCTCCCTTGTTTATATGCCTAGCCCGGAATCTCAATTCAGCAACCAACAAACCAACATCAATAACATCATTTCCAACACCAATATATGCCATAAACAACCCACACGCTGTTTTCCAACTTCCATAACTAACCAACTTACTACACAATTATTTAACGACTTTGTCTCTGAGAATAAGCCTTAAATAATACCAAAAGAGAAAGGTTCATACCTTATTCTTGTTGAAGTAGCAATATCCCTGATATCCTCTTTGAATCCACGTCAAAATCCATCGCAAGACAAGACTACAATAACAACCACGCGCTATCCGGACCTAAACTAATATTCCATCACTTGATTTTTTTTTTTATATTCTCATACCCTCAACTATTTTTCTGGAATTTTCTAAGCAAATCTGATGAAAAAAAGGGGTTTTACCCTTTATATAAGGGTCAAATTCGGCCCGGGTCACTGTAGCAGTACTGTAGCACGCGTTTCTGCTCTGTCACCTGAACTTGTAACGTCCATAATTCTCCACTCCGATGTCATATCGATGAGCGGTTTATTGATTTTGAAACTAGACTCGATGAGCTTCATTTTAGGCTTTTGAAACACCTTAAAACACTTCATATTCGAAGAGATATTGTTCCCTCAGGTTGGACCAAAATCTTCTCACGAAGCTTTACCCGTCCTTTCTCCAAAGTCGTACTACTCCATTTCTTCTACTCATTTCCTTATAAAACCTTTCGGTATACCTTACATACATCCTTCACTCATTAAATATACTTAATATTGCTTGCTCCTTATATTCCAAAGTGATTTTACTTAACCCTAACTCAACGTACTTATGTTTCAAATTTGATAAGTGCTCTTTGAAGATACGGGGTGTAACATCCTTCCCCCCTTAAAAACATTCGTCCTCGAATGTTGTAGTTTACAACCCACAGCATCTCCGTTGGTTCGTTGCCTTCCTCTTAGAATCCGATCGCTGTATCTTTATACTATACATTGGTCAGTTTCTTCCCGCGCTCTTAACTCTTTCATTGGACTCATCTATGCACTCCATCACCTCTTTGTTCTTATGTACATAATCAGATATCAACTCGTATCTCGTGGTCGCTCTGTTTCCTTGATCGTAGTCTTGATTTATCATGTCATAATCGCTCGTCATCTTGCAAGTACTCTGATAATCATGCCATTTTTTCGTCCTTGTCTCCCTACTAATGGGTAGCTCCCGGCTGCGGCGCCCTTTGTGTTCGTCACCCTTTCCATAGTTCTCTGTGAAATTATTTTGAAGACCTTTCTCCCTCTCTTTATTACTTTTTGGAATATGACGGACCTGGAAATCATATGTCACGTCCGCATGAAGTATTTCTTAATCCATCGTAATTCTTTTTTCATACCTGCTTGTGGTTTGCTAATCTTTAATTTATTTTTGCTCCCTCTTAATACATTCTTGATATGACATTATGTCCTGAGTCTTGGCCTCTTTAAGCTAACATCCTTTTTTCTTTGGACTTTTGACAATGCTACACCTCCTTTCAGAATTAGATCTGCTCTTCCCCCCTTTTTAAGGGTATTCTTACACACTAATAACTCTTGAGTACCGGTAGTCATAGGCCAACCCTAACGATCTTCCAACTCGGTTGGTCTCTCATAATACCGGAGTCTTCTCATCGATAGCTTAACTTGTTTTTCTTTCTGCTAGTCGAGGGTTTTGCATTTAAACGAAGCGCTTATGCATTACAGATCCACTCTCGCTGCCTTCTTTAAGGCCTTTCTACTTCCACCTTTTATGATTGAACATTTCCCGAATCAATGGGTTAATGGGAACGTTGAAATCCATCAAAACATTTCACGGAGCGTTTGGTCACAGTTTGCTCTTTTTATCCCTCGTCTTTCTCTACAACTATTATCACTGAAATTCTTCTTACTCTGAGTTTCCGGTTTCACTTTACGTCTACAATATATCATTGAGAGTTAATATGCTACACTCTTCCACTTCCACTATCAATCCTTTTATTCACTTAGCTCACTTATTCGAAATTTTCCTTGACTACTTATTTGCGTCCCACTTATGCGTTGTAGTTCTTCCAATGTTCTGCCACTTCTTGTTCGTATCGTGAAAATCCTACATTATACTCTCTTCTTTCGACCCTGAAGTCCATGAAATATTTCTTTAAACGCGAAGGCTCCTCCGTGTCCGAGTAAATTATGTCAATATGACTACACATTTATCCCTTTATATACCTCTCGAGAGCTGGAAATCTCTTAGCATCGTTGAAAGGCCTGATCATTCTTTCTCTTACTTTTCATCCCTATTGGTGATTACTATCCTTTAGTCCCACTTATCGAAGCCTGTTCTCTAACCCTACACATTCATCTTTTGTTTCCATACTACCACACTTTATTCCTTTCACATGCCTACCTTCGAATCTCATTCAAATAGTCCCTTGCCTTGCCCATAGTCCCTCTTGGAAACTTCACTCTCCCTCGTTCCTTACACTTAAGACATTCTAATTCTTTTACTTTCTATATACTCATTTTCTTCCTTTTCCTGGCGTTATGGCATTAGGACTTTCGATTTCGAACCTGTAGTGAAAATAGCATCGACTTACCTTGTAGCATTTGTTACTTGAACTTCTCTACCCTAGTCGATTAATGCCTTCAGTATATAGCAACGCCGGTTGCTGGGACATACATACCAACTTGGCGCGGTCACATATGAGATATCATACCTATACATATATGTGGTTACTAACCCCTCACTTGCAAAGTATCTCTAAATACTATTCGAACTCATCCTAATTCTAGAGCTGTGATGCACCTTCTTTCTCGCCACCGATCTAGTCCGCCTTGTCTTTCGCGACCTCTTGAGGTTTCCAACCACTCCGCATACTCCAATTTCCTTTAGGCTACTCTAGCTTCTCATCTGTCCTTTATCTCTGAATTTGTAAGACTTTTAGTACACTTCCCAGGGGGGTCACCCTTCCTAGTATTACTCTCACTCGAGCACGCTTAACCTTGGAGTGCTAATGGGATCCGGTGCGTTAGTGCTGGTATGATCGTATCCACCCTACTGCGGGACCTTTATCACATAACCTAGAACAAGCTGAAATTCTAACGGATTCCGATAAATTCTCGTAGTGCATCTCCCTCCAGATTAAAACGATTCCTTATTCTTCCGACGAAGCAAATGCTATTTTAACCTTTGGAACTCCCGATGACAAGCCATCAATCAACACATGCAACTGCTTTCCATTCCTAAATTTTAAGATTCCTTGTAGCGGTAAAAGTTCTTAGCCACATTTATCTATAAGTACTTTGGTTATCGGTCCCTTCAAAACTTCCATTTGTCAACTATCAATGGTATCCTGCAATAGTTGTACGCACATAAGAAGTTCCAATAAAAGACTCATATACCTGTAGCCGGCCTATCCTCCTCTCGGTCTGGAGGGCTGTAGAGTGAAGTATCCTCCTCATCGTGCTTGCACCATTCTGTTAGCCATCTTATCATGGCGATTGTTTGTATGGTTCTATGTCATATACTCTCGCAATCGATATAGCTAGCTGCTTGAAATTTCACGAGGGTTCATTGTCACCAGCTCGTTTCGACCAACGCAATATCCTTGAATCCTTTTCTTGCGATCTTATCTCCGTCTACTTTCATGGCTTCTCCTTGCATTTCCTTAGCTCATCTTGCTTCATAACTCCCTATTACTTTTCAATTGCCCCATTGCCGGGTGTCATAATTCCTCCAGTACCTTAGTCAGTCCTTGTGATCGTACTCAAGCTGACTTGTTTCCCCCCTTAAAGGTTTTACCTTATAGTATTGTATTTTATTGCCATTCTCGATCGAAATTTATGGGGATACTCGAAGTAGTGATGTGCCCAACTATCTGTCCAGCCGGAATAGTACTTTTGATTCCAATAACTGATGCTCGATGTCCACTTGTGGCGTCATCTTTATTTTATCATCCCATATCAACGTGTCCTATACTTTCCCTTTAATCAATCTGTAGCAATCATAGACATATAATCTTTGTTATCTCTTAAATCCTTGGTCCTCATCCTTAAATTTTACGAAAATTTTGACAGAGTTTCCCCTATACTTCTTACTATCCAAACCCTGCACGCAGCCCAGAAAATACATGCAATGCCTCACAGGGTCAAATATAGACATGCGTAACACACCTTAGCCTCACAGGGCTCTCAATATCGAACAAAAATGCAAAGATGACGAAACTTACCTCATACGCCACAACTCGGAATATACTTGAACTTTTATCAATCGTACTTGTATATTTCCCTGGTCACTTTCCCTTCTATTCATTGGCTATACATTTCAATAATACTTGCAACTTTCTTACCATATCTGACTTATAATACTTTTTACCATTACTTACCTCTGTACTGTTTCCTTCAACTTCTGTTGTTTGCAATCTTACAACTGAACTTATCATTAAATTATACACGTAACTAATTCCCCCTGCTTTACTGTACAATCGGCTTATCTTGACTATGACCAATTTATTCTCAAAAAAGATGCACATCTTGATGACATAATGTCAACATAGTGACTTACCTTTGTAATCCTAATATCATCATCCTCTTCCTTTATCAACACCATTCTTCCGCTTAAATCAAGGGTTAGTATAAGAAATTTCATTTCCTATGACTTGGCTCTCCCACACGATCTAAGATGAGAAAATAAGGTCAATCATTCCTAAATGCCTTGCAGCCTCCTGTTTATAAATGTGACCGGCTTTACACCCATAAACAGGACTCTGCTAGACACAACTTGCAGACAACCCTAGGACAGAACTGCCCTGATACCAATTTGTCACACCCCACCCTTGGTAAGGCGTAACTGGCACCCGGCACCTTACGGAAACCGAGCGAACCAACTTATAACTTGTATTCTCTATGCCTCGAATGACAAAATAATGCTAAGCTAGATATGAACGTAATATCATGTATAAATATATGTCCAATAGACCCACGACGCCAATATAACGACCGACAGAACATAACGAAGCTATACACAGGAACTGTTTTCAAAGCCATTATGACCATGACTGAAGTATACAAGTCGAGACAAGGCCCCCGACATGCCCTGAACAAAAATCATACAAACATATATACATCCAGACTCGACAACGCTCTAGGAAGAAGTGGAGCTCACCAATCATAACTTGTACCTGAAGGCAGCCTACCCTCATCTTGTCTATCTACACCTGCGGGCATGAACGCAGCGTCCACAAGAAGGGACATCAGTACGAACGATGTACTGAGTACGTAAGGCATGAATAACAACATAACAGGAAATATAGAACATAACATGAAATAAAAATAACCAGTATATCTGATTGCCTCATAGGGCGGATACCATGCATGCTTAGCTTTCTTTAAAAAAAAAAACATTCCTCATATATATATACAAATAATGGTGCTGCGGAACGTGCAGCCCGATCCATAAATAAATAATAGTGCTGCGGAACGTGCAGCCCGATCCATATATCATATCATCATCTTGCATATATATTGTCGTGGACCGAACAACCCAATCCATTTATCCATATATCCCGCGTCCGGGCATCCCGCATCCGGGACGATATCGAGCTGATCAGGTGGCTATGTGTTTATAACGCCTCACCTTTCCCCTTACCCCATATGTACATATATGTATATCTATATATCTATCTATATATATATATATATATATATATATATATATATATATATATATATATATATTTCTATATATATATTTATATATTTCTATATATATATTTATATATTTCATAGACATATATAACATAAGTAGCATGCATGAGAGCCCAAATAAAAGTTATCACTTTATCGGAGTGACGTAAGGTCAGTAGCCTCCGACTTATATTATGGAACAATTATCATTGCTCTACCTCACCTTGAAGGAACAATGATTATAAGGTGAGATCAACAACAATGAGTGGAATCAAGAAAATCATGAAATAAGCTCAGTAATCTCATCTTAGCATTAAAATCATAAGCTTTGGAATCTCTAGAATTAAAATCATCATCATCATGTTCATCGTAGAAAACATATCGTCTTTAGTATCATAAAAAACTTTTAAAAATCATGAACTTCTAACTTTTGGAAGTAAGAAGGTTATGGAAACATATATGGAATCATAGCATAGGAATCATGCCTTTTGAAAGAAAGGGACTTGCCTTAACATACCTGTTCAGCCTCCAATTATCTACGCTTATTCGTCTGAGCTCGCAATTCTACATTTAAGAGGATTCACACAATCGTTAGACTCATCGTAGTATATTTGTGCTAAGCTTTCAAGTCAAACTATTTTATATCCTGCTGAAAATCGGGCAGTATCTCCCCTGTTTATATGCCTAGCCCGGAATCTAAATTCAGCAACCAACAACAACAACAACAATATCAACATCAATAACATCATTTCCAACACCAATATGTACCATAAAACAGCCCACACGCTGTTTTCCAACTTCCATAACTAACCAACTTACTACACAATTATTTAACGACTTTGTCTCTGAGAATAAGCCTTAAATAATACCAAAAGAGAAAGATTCATACCTTATTATTTTTGAAGTAGCAATTTCCCCGATATCCGCTTTGAATTGACGTCAAAATCTACCGCAAGACAAGACTACAATCACAACCACGCGTTATCCGGACATAAACTAATATTCCGTCGCTTGAAAAGTGCTCTTTTTTTTTTTTATATTCTCACACCCTCAACTATGTTTCTGGAATTTTCTGGGCAAATCTGATGAAAAAAAGGGGTTTTACCCTTTATATAAGGGTCAAATTCGGCCTGGGTCACTGTAGCAATACTGTAGCACGCATTTCTGCTCTGTCAGCCGAACTTGTAACGTCCATAATTCTCCACTCCGATGTTCTATTGATAAGCAGTTTGTTGCGTTGGAAACTAGACTCGACGAGCTTCATTTTAGGCTTTTGAAACACCTTAAAACACTTCATATGCTAAGAGATATTGTTCCCTCAAGTTGGACCAAAATCTTCTCATGAAACTCTACCCGTCCTTTCACCAAAGTCATACTACTCCATTTCTTCCACTCATTTCTTTATAAAACCTTCCGGTATACCTTATATACATCCTTCACTCATTAAATATACTTAATAATGATTGCTCCTTATATTCCAAAGTGGTTTTACTTAACCCTAACTCAACATACTTATGTTTGAAATTTGATAAGTGCTCTTCGAAGATACGGGGTGTAATATATACATATTGGTGGATCCGGATTAACTGAATACTTGGAACTATGAGCTTCCATCATTAATTCTTGTCAAAGACCATCAACATCAGGAACACACAATCGTCCTTGCAACCGCACAACACTATTGCCTGTCCCAACAGTAAATGAAGTGTACTCACCCCTTTCCACTCCGTCCCTCAGCTTTGCCAAAAGGTCATCATCACATTGCTTAGATTTAATCCTTTCCACAATGTTAGACAGTGATGGCGTAATTCCCACTAACTCTCCATCTTCAGTTTCATCAAGTCTGACCCCAAGTCTAGCAAGTCTTCGAATTTCCTTCCCCATGGGCATGTCATGAACGCGCAAATAAGCCAACGTGCCTATAGATTTTCTACTCAAAGCATCAGCAACCACATTAGCCTTAACAGGATATTACAAAATATTCAAGTCATAATCTTTTAACAACTCCAACCACCTCCTCTGTCTGAGTTTCAACTCTCGTAGCTTAAAGATGTATTGCAAGCTTTTATAGTCAGTAAAAAAGTCGCAATGCTCACCATACAAATAATGATGCCAAATTTTCAAGGCAAATACCACGACAGCCAAATCCAAGTCATAAGTCAGATAATTTTTCTCATGTTTTTCAACTATCGCGAAGCATGAGTAATCACCTTATCATTCTGCATCAATACACAACCCAAACCAATTCTGGAAGCATCACAATACAACACATATCCACCAAACCCAGAAGGTAAAGTCAAAATAGGAGCCAAAGTCAACCTTGTCTTAAGCTCTTAGAAACTCTTTTCACAAGCTTCGGACCACTGAAACTTAGCAGTCTTCTGTGTCAATTTAGCCAATGGAGAGGCTATAGACGAAAAACCTTCCACAAACTTTTTGTAATAATTTGCCAACCCCAAGAAACTATGAATATCAGTCATACTAGTTGGTCTAAGCCAATCATAGTGTTGTTCTTCATCTAGGCTATCTTTTGAGGTTGAACTTGGATAGAAACACAAAGATTTACTCTTGGATCCTTAAGAAATTGTTAGGGAGGTTTTTAGGGGTATGGAGATGAAGTTGCAACTGAAATGACCAAAAAAGGCCCTTTTAACGAATTTGAAATAAAGCAAGGCCAGCCACCGCCTCACATTTCCCTGTGGCTTTCACGCCCCGTAAAACTATTCTACGGTGGCTCTGCCATCGTGAAATGGTTTCACGGGCCGTCAATGGCCGCCGTGAAACTACCCTCCAAAAATAAACTCTCTTCCTCCACTTTTACATTGAAGCTTCCACCTTTTATGGTCCGTGAAATTGAACGCAAAATCTAACTTTCCGACGAACTTATTTCCTTCGATTCGCATGATTCTGAAACTTTAAGGTACATGCTTAATACTTGTTTAAAACCTTCCTTAATCGTATAGGGGTTTCTTGGTCTCTCCAAGATTACTTTAGGCCATGTACGACACAAACGATGCAAAAAATACGAGGTGTAATATCCTTCCGCCCGTAGGAACATTCATCCTTGAATGTTAAGGCGTATATGGGTGTAACTACTCTTAAGGAAGTCTGGGGAGATTTTGGCAGAGTCTTCCCTAAAATTATGATTATTCAAATCCTGTAGACAAGCTTGAAAAGTCCCAATCTTGCCTTACAAGGCCATATAAAGTAACATAGTTATCATTCTCATACGAATATCGAAACATTAAGTGCAATTACTAAGAGATTTACCTCATATAGAGGGAGTCTCATATCTGATTATACCACATCCTATTCTTGATTATCATCTAGGTAAAAAGCAAAAGGTTAGTACCTACTTCATTAATAAATCAATATCGGACATACTCAAATTGCAATTATATAGAACTTTCAGGATGGAATAGGTGCTGATACTTAGATTTCATTGCTTCTTCTGCCTTCCATGTGACTTCTTCAACATTCTTGTTTCTCCATAGGACTTTCACAGAGGCCACCTCTTTCGTTCTTAACTTACGGACTTGCCTGTCCAATATAGCTATTGGAACCTCTTCGTATGATAAGTCTTCTTTCACCTGTACATCGTCTACCGTTACTAGTCGTGAAGGGCCTCTAATGCACTTCCTCATAATGGAAGTATGAAAGAATAGATGAATGGATTCTAACTTCGAGCTTAGTTCTAATTTATAAGCTACCTAGCCCACTCGTCAAATGATCCGATAGGGTATGATGTACCTTGGGCTGAGCTTGCACTTATTGCCAAATCTCATTACGCCCTTCATAGGCGAAATCTTTAGGGAAACCCAATCATCTACTTCGAACTCTAGATTCCGTCGACGCATATCTACATATGACTTTTGATGACTCTAGGCAGCTAATAATCGATCTTGAATAACCTTAACTTTCTCTATCGCTTAGTGCAACAAATCGGGTCCGAATAACTCAGATTCTCCAACCTCGAACCAACCTATGATAGATCTACATCTCCTCCAGTACAAGGCCTCATAGGGGGCCATTTTGATGCTAGCATGGTAGCTATTGTTATACACAAACTTGATAATAAGTATGTGATCATCACAGCTTCCTTTAAAACGTAGCACATAAGCTCGCAATATAAGTCTGTGCTAAGATAAACCTGTGTGCCCAAACACTTTTGAAAGGATCCCAAAAGTTAGCTTTGAATTGAGAAACTCTGTCAGATATAATAGAAACAGGAATACTATGTAGTCGAACAATCTCCTTAATGTATAGCTTTGCGTAATCCTCGTCCATATACGTGGTCTTGATCGGTAAGAAATGAGCTGATGTCTCGCCCCAGCTCTGGAGGGGTGAGACCGGCACGTTGTGCCTTATTTGACCTAGCGTACCAAATGAAACTCAAATAATACTAATATAGGACAACAGGGCTTTACTCATAATAACTGTCAGGATACAGCTTAAATGTAACTGGCAACTATATAATAACCAAATAGGTTTACAAGCCTATAAGGATAACAACTGCACTGTGGTCGGGATAGGGTCCCGGTCTACCCATACTACCTGTATAACAAAAATCTGGACATAGCAACTCCGAATTAAGTGGAGCTTACCAACAAGTTGATGATCTGGCACACTTACTGCTGAGGTCTGTCTCTCTGACTGTCTGAACTTGTAGGCATGAAACAAAGAGTCCCCAGGCAAAGGGATGTTAGTACGAAATAATGTACCAAGCGTGTAAGGAAACTGAAATAACTGAAAGCTGAAACTGAACTAAAATCTGTAATAACTGAAAGTAGTTAGAGTCAATGATAAAATGACTAAGCACTTATCTACTGCTATCTCATCTCACACTGATGCAATACAATACATATATCGTTACCCGATTGCTTATAGGGCTCGGTAAGTGTGTGACTACCCGGCCATGTAGGCGCGGTAAACATGTAGGCTCGGTGTGTCTACCCGGCTATAGGAGGCTCGGTGTAGCCATGCATAGCTCGGTAATGCAGTGCACTGTATAACTGTAAACATATGAACGGTTTCTTAAACTTTCTCACTGAGCAAGGAATATATAAACTGAGAACTCTTTTCTTTCTTACTGATAAGGAATAAGTATAAAATAAATGTACTCTCGATAAGGGCCAATCACGATACAACTCTATGGAAAGGACCTATATAGAATAGAATACTTTAAAACATTTCTTTCTAAAAAGTCATTTTGAAATTAAGGTCAGCCACAAGAGAGAATGGATAGCCTTTACATACCTTATCACAATCTGCTCAATAACCACATTGAACTCGACTCATCACACCTTAATCTACAACAACGATAATAACGCTATCGTTACACTACGAAAGATACAACTACCGTACAACGAACGACAAGCTTATTTTATATTACAACGGGTAGCAGCTCCCCTGTTTTTGTTAAATTTCCGATGTCTTATATTGCAGCAACAACCCAAAAAACAACCAATAGATATACGGAGTACTACTAGCACATAGTATGTCGAGCGTCAAGCACGGTTTATGCCTAATAAAACTATAATTTCAAACCCTTTTCCCCTTTTTTTCCAGGAAAATGTTGATAATAACAACACAATATACTCAGGTTATTCCATCAATTTATAGCCATAAAACGTTGCAAGAACACCTCCCAAATAGTCTAACAATCAACAACAACATAACTATGATTTTCAGAAAATTGGGCAGCACTTCCCCAATGTTTTCACTTTCTTCCAATTCAAAAAATACCAAAAATAACAAGAACAACATCAACAACAACATATCCAAGATAGTACATCAATATCCAACCGAAACCTAACTAAAAAACCTTCCAAAATAGTCCCATACGGACAACACCTCAACTTCACTTTCAAACCCTTATTCTTCAGGTTCTCTTCATTACCCAAGCTTGATATAGCCCAAAAAGGAATAAGCATTAGTAGGAGAGTGTAGAACATACCTTATAAGACTCGAACAACTAATTTTCAAAGCTTACTTCACTGCGAAGCAATCCTCAATCAACCACGAAGGGAAGAGAAGCAAGATAGCAATCACCTCAGGATTCCCAGCGTTTGACGTGCGTTGTTTTCTTTGGATTTCACTCTTGGGTGATATAGAACCCTTTAGAGAGAATTTATGTATGTTTAGGGTCTGAAATGAGAGAGAAATGACAAAGTTATCAAGTCCCACCGTTTTATATAATTTTAGAAACTTCCACCGCCTTAAGTGGGTCCCAAAGGGGCTGCCTGTGGAGTCTCGCGAAAACGCGAATATCTCTCTACTCCGACTTCTTATCGACAGACGGTTTAATGTATTGAAAACTAGACTCGTAGACCTTCAATTTTGTGGGTGGATAACCCCATAACTCCAAGTATATTAGGTGAAAAGCTCAATGATATTAGACCCATATCTCAGTAAAATTATGAATGTAACTCGCTAACTTTTGCCAGCTTTTATTTTACAACTTGCTTGACTTCAATACTTATCATACGAATATTATACGGTTCAAATAACTCATCACAAGATCTTCTTAGCATATTAACAACTCCTAGTATTACCCTAAAAGTACGAGTTATAACATCACCCCGTACCGATGTACGATTCGTAAGTCACTCCAAAAGTTGGGAAATTTCACCGAAACTTATTCTTTTTGATTCGATTAAATTCTAAACTCTTCCAACACTTGCTTATCACTTGTTAAACATGGTTTAAAAAATTATAAAATAAAAGATAATCTTGTTCTCCGAGCTTACATCTACTAGCTTATAACGCAACTTAACGTATGAATATAGGGGATATAACAGCTGACTTCATCAATCTATCCATGATCAGCCATATGGAGTGATACTTATGATAAAATGAGGTAAACCCATAAGAAAATCCATATTAATCATTTCCCATTTCCACATCAGAATTTTTATATTTTGCATCAATCCACCGGGTTTCTGATGTTCGATCTTCAGTTGTTGATAATTGGGACATTGAGCTACAAACTCAGCAATATTTTTCTTCATATCATTCCACCAATATAGCTCCTTAATATGGTGATACATTTTTGTTTCCCTCGGATGGATAGAATAACATGATAAGTGAAGTTCATTCATATTTTTTCCTCGTAACCCGGCTACATCTGGAACACACAATTGGCCCTAGTATCTTAAGATCCCTCATTTGTCGAGCTTAAGGTTGTGGTGCTCTTTTTCTGAATACCTTTCTTGATTTTCCCTAAAATGGGATTTTCGTGCAGATGCTCTTTTACTTCGGTTATAAGGGATGATTCTGCTGTATACCACAACGCCCCCATCATCTGAGTATATTAAGGGAACTCCCAAACTAGCTAGCTAATGAAGTTCCTTGATCAATCCCTTCTTTTTCCTGCACATCTACCCAGCTACCCATGGACTTGCAACTAAGCATATCTGCTACAATATTTGCTTTACCAGGCTGATCTAGGATATCCACGTTGTAATCTTTCAACAACTCGAGCTATCTTCTTTGCCTCAGGTTTAACTCTTTCTGTTTAAATATGTACTGGAGACTCTTGTGATCTGTGAAGATATCTACGTGAACGCCATATAAGTAATGCCGCCAAATCTTCAATGCATAAACTACGAAGGCTAATTCCAAATCATGGTTGGATGGTTATTTTCATGTTTCCGTAGTTTCCATGAAGCATAAGAAATTACCTTCTTGTGTTGCATCAATACACATCCTAAACCTGTACTCGAAGCATTACAATAAACCACATAGCCTTCAGCACCCTCTGGAAGAGTAAGAATAGGTGCTACCATCAATCTATTCTTCAACTCTTGAAAACTTCGTTCAGTGGTATCTGACCACCGAACCTTATCCCCTTTCTGTGTTAACTTTTTCAATGACACTGATATAGTAGCAAACCTTTCAATGAACCGCCTATAATAACTTATTAGTCCCAGAAAGCTATGAACTTTTGATGGAGTTATAGGTCTTGGCATATTCTTTACGGTTTTTATGTTCTGAGTATCAACCTGAATACCCTCACTGGAAACTATATGACCGAGGAATGCCACTGAATTCAATCAGAAATCACACTTGGAGAATTTAGCATATAACTTTTGGTCTTGAAGTATCTGTAATACCTTTCGCAAGTGCTTGGCATGCTCCGCTTCTGAACGAGAGTAAACCAGAATATCATCAATAAATACAATCACGAACACATACAAGAAGGGATGAAATACACTATTCATCATATCCATAAATGTTGCTGGTGCATTCGTCAACCCAAATGACATGACTAAGAACTCAAAATGTACATATCTCGTTTTGAAGGTTGTCTTTGGAATGTCCTTCTTCTTAACCCTTAATTGATGATAACCTGACCTTAAGTTGATCTTCTAGAAATAATTAGCGCCCTGCAACTGATCAAGCATATCATTAATTCGGGGAAGGGGACACTTGTTCTTAATTGTGACCTTATTCCGCTCCCAATAATCGATACACATACGTAATGAGCCATCTTTCTTCCGTACGAATCATACCGCCGCACCCTAAAGCGAAGTGTTGGGCCTAATGAAGCCCTTCTCCAACAAATCCTTCAGTTGCTCCTTCAATTCTCTCAATTCAGGTGTAGCTTCTTGTAAGGAGGAATAGATATCGGTTGAGTCTCGTAGAACATCAATTCCGAACTCGATCTCCCTCTCAGGAGGAAGGCCTGGAAGTTTATCAAGGAATACATCAGGAAACTCATTAACCACCAACACTGACTGGAGAGTTGGTGGTTCGGCATCGGCATCTCTAACACGAACAAGATAGTAAATATAGCCTTTAGAGATCATTTTCCTTGCCTTCGGGTAGGAAATAAACCTACCCTTAGGTGTTGCAATATTACAATTCCATTCTATAACTAGCTCACCTAGAAATTGAAATCGAACAACCTCTATTCGGCAATCAACATTAGCATAGCAAGAGGTTAACCAATCCATGCCTATTGTTATACCTCATTTCAACCGGGGTAAAAATGGTTTACAACATTTCAATAATTCTGGGGTTAATTAAAGTAAAGGAGTTTTCACCTAATTATTATGGTGAATTAGGACGCCTAAATTTAATTAAAGTTATTATCTAAAGTTAACTCCGTTTATGGTCTACTTAACTTTAGGATTTTAGGTAAGGGTTCAATTAATCTGAAAAGAAGGTATTAACCATCCTTTAAGACCCATTAACAATGGTTAACCGGCCGGACTTAAAGTTTATTAAAAAGGCTATGTGTCAAGTGTAAATATAAGTATGAAATCTTATGGTATTAAAAACTAACTCATAATTAGATATTTTGAATTCTAAAGCATCGGCTAAAGTTATGTTGAAAAATGACCAAGTAAGTAAACTGTTTTAACACATTCTGGTGCAAGGTTAGAAGCAAAATCTAATTAAGACAAACCAGTGTTGATTTTATGCATTATTCTCAAGCTTTAGCACTTTTGAAAATTACTTCTTTTAAAGAAAAAGACCATTTGAACTTGAAAAGAGAAACAAATATTGAGTTGCTAATTTTTAAAGTTTTTAAATCTAAATTCATATTCTATGTGATGAAGAAAATATTATAGCTACTGCCTAGGGCTTAACAAAAACTCTAAATAAGGTCCAGCTACTAGTTGAATCAGTAAACACATAATTACAGATCAAACACTAACACGAGTAGTAAACAAGCAGAAGCAAAAATAATCTACAACCAACATCGGCTCCTAACAGAAAGATCATATTTTTTTGGTTCGTTTTTAAGTGATGTAAAGCTGGAAACGAGCAAGCATGTACGGGCTCCATATGATAGCGTCGTCGTCGAGTCTCAGAGTGGGACCCTTCGGCTCTGGCGTTCAAGCAAAAAAATAGAAGAGAGGAATGGTTAGAGGGGTATCTTATTCATAGGAGCATAAGAACAAGCTATAGCACTAAAAAAAAAAGAACCTCAAATTCATATATTTAAAGCGACAGGGAATACTCAAATTAACATGCTGAGCACCTAATAAATAGTATTTCTTTGTCATTGTTCTTATTCAGAATATTGTCCGAAGAACTTGGTATGACAACATATAACTGTCACACCCCGACTTTACTAGGGTGTGATGGGCACTCGACCCCATATTCGGAGCCGAGCGAACCCTCAGACACTGATTACATACCTATTCTTTCCAAATTTTCAAATCAAATTACATAAAACACACAGTAGGGCTTCCAGAAATTTTCTTTCTATCATTCGCAAATCAAACAAATCTGTAGACATATGGAATCTGTAATATATCACAAATATCACATCGGCTGATGAAGCCGCTTACAGACTGACACCCCGTACCCACGACTCTGTCTGCAAAGTCTCTAACACAAATCCGAAAGCACAACTTATGTATACTCTGACTCGGCGACACTCCGGAGGGAGGTGGAGCTCGCCAATCCCGCTGAAACATCTCCTGGCAAAGTCATCTGATCATCTGGGTGTACCTGCGTGGCATGAAACGCAGCCCCCGAAGATAGGGGGTCAGTACAGAATATGTACTGAGTATGTAAATCATGGAATAAACTGAACAGAATCACATGCGAAACAAATAGTACAGAAGGTTAGTACAGAAGCTAATGCGATATGCAAATTAACAAAAACAACTTACTGGCAACACAGACCATGCATGCCAAGAACGGTATCCAGTCCCTTGCGGGACCCGGGGAAAAACGTGGCGCCGCCCTAACTTGGCGCCACACACCTCATACTCCAGATAGTTTACTCCGTAATCTCCGTCACATATCATAACATATACACGGTATCCCGGGAACCGGACATATACCACGAGAACCCGGGAACCGGATACATCATACTCTATATACATACATACGGTACCCCGGGAACCGGACAGATACCACGAGAACCCGGGGATCGGTCACATCATAATCCATATACATGGTAATCGGGGACGGACATATACCACAGTACCCCGAAACCGGACACGTCATACTCCATATACACGGTAACCGGGGACGGACATATACCACAGTACCCCGGAACCGGACACACCATACTCCGGAATTATATATATATGGAACCCGGCCCCCAAGCAAGGGACTCGGCGAACCATACGCACGATACATACCGGCCTGGGACTCGACGAAGGAAATCATGACATATGCATGAGCAGAGTAGTGAGAAACTAAATGCACATAAATCAAGACTCGATGGAATAATCGAACGTGCCATCAGAATATTCGTGGCAGATTACTCATAACAGAATACTTATATCAAAATACCCATATCAGAATACTTATGTCAGAATACGTATATCAAAATACTTATGTCAAAATACTTATATCAGAATACTTGTATCAAAATACGTATATCAGAATACTTATATCAGAGTTCTTGTATCTGAATACTTGTATCGGAATACTTATGTCATTACTCAATCGTATAACATCTCGATTATATCAGACAGACTTATATCAGAAGTGAATCAGAATCACAGGCAGACTCAGGAACATATTAATTCTTACAGAATTCTTTTAAGAACATATCAAAAGTGCATACGAATCATAAACAGACTCGGAATCACAGAATGGAGTAACCCCAATGTACATATCAATATCATATCTTACTTGGCTCTAGGACATGTCAAAGAAAGAAAGGGTAAGCCTTACATACCTGTGCCACGCCTTACTAGCTCCGCTTATTTGTCCAAATTCGCTAATCTACATTCAAGAAAATTGACATAATCATCAAACATATTCCCATATACTTACTTTAGCCTTCCAAATGAATTCACTTATATTCTGCCGAAATTTCGGCAGCATCTCCCCTGTAAATATAGCATCCCCGAGAATACGACTCGGCCCAAACCAACAACACAAACCCGAGAATTCAACTCGGCCAAACCAACAACAATACTAGCAATTATTCTAGCAACATTTCAATATTCAATTTTATTCAATTCAAGTCAATTCAATTCAATTTCATTCAATTCTATTCAATTCAATTCACATAACTTTCAAAACGATTCAATCAACATACTACTTCGTCCAACACTTTCCAATTCAACAAGAACAATAACAACCTAATTCTTTCTTTCAAATTTAATCACCACAACCCAACTTACAACCTTCCAAACAAATGTCTCACTTCCAAGTTCATGCATTATATTTATATCCTACACATTATCACATATAAGAAACCATACCAACGTCACACTAACTTCTTCCATAATCCACAAACAATCACAACTTCACTTCTAACCATTAAATTCTCATTTTACATCATAGAATCCACAACGACATCAACTAGAATATCAAATGAAATTGATTCATCATAGCTTACCAAAACATCACCACTCTCGGCCACAACACTACATACATATTTCCATGAATTTTTCATCTTTTTCTATACATTCCAACAACAAGCAACATACTACATAGAATTAATTCAATCTTCTCTACACAATACAACATACACACACACGGCCAATACTACACATACACCATGCACACGGCCACTATACAACATCCATATTTCCATGAGTTTCACCCATTTCCACATACTACAATACTCACAACCATCCATAACACATGAAGTAAGATTGAATACATACCTTTTTCCTTCAACTTCTCACTTGGCTAGGGTTGTGATTTTGCAACAAGGAATGATTTTCTTGCTCCAACAATTGTACCACGTTGAAGAGGACCCTTGGATTAGTAGGAATACATGAAGAAACTAATTTTTGGAACAAGATTTCAAGGGGGCAAAATTGCTCCCTCTTGGCCGAATGGCCTTCTTCTTTCTCCTCCTTCTTTCTTTTGTTTTTTGTTTTTTCTTTCTCTCCCATAAAATAATGACTTCTCCCACATATATATACATATATAATTCTTACACTCATGTGAGGGGCACATGCCCTTTTTCTAAATTTTTCTAGAAATTTCCTCCTTTTTTTTTTTTTGAATTTTCTAACATGGTCAAAGAAGACCAAGTGTCTTCTTTTGTACACTTTAGTCCCCAAAACAATGTGGGCATACACTTATGCCACACGGCCAACATGGAAATTTCAAGAATTTTCTTGAACATTTGTGAAATTACCATTTTTCCCCTAGGCTTCCACAATATTACCATGAACCATTTTGCAATGTGTCCTTTTTGCCCTTAACCTTTCTCAATATTTCCATACTAATAATGTTCATAAATAATATTCATAACCACTTATACGTTAAAATAATTTTGGAAGATGGTCATTCCCTTAACTTTTCCACGACTACCTTGAAATATCCGAACGTACAAAATGCGGGATATAACATCCTCCCCCCCTTAGAACATTCGTCCTCGAATGTTCAACTAACCCCACGGGGTGTTAGAACCGTTCGGAGGGGGTTCCTCTTGTAGTTGTTCTTTTCTTCGAGCCCGTTCTTTGCCTTTCACTCCATTTTCTATAATCAAACTCCTTGGCCTTTTCATGAGTTCGTATTCTGTGTCATAGGTTCCCCAATCCATTGCGCCAATTTACTACTCTCGTTCTTCCCATCTCATTCCTTCATTGTTATGGTTTCTTCATCACACCTTAACAAAAGCCATGTTTTTGTATGCAACCTTCGCTTAATGATTCAATACGGCCACAGGCTGTTCCTTGCTCTCCTATTACTCTCTAAATCATGTCGTTGCGCACTCAGGTACAGCGCAACTTTGCCCAGTGTGAGGGATTCGAATCGTGATCTAATATATATAACATATTCTCCCCCCTTTTTAGGGAGATTCTTATCCGTCAACGGTCCTCGAGTACCCTCGTCTTTCTTTCCGACTCGGCACATCACATATCGAAAACTTCTTATCGTAAATCTTTCTTTCACTTGTGTCTATGTCATCACAAGACTTAATCGTTCTTTTGCTCGCTTCACATCCCTTGTCACACTCACTATTACTTTAAGCCCACTTATTAAAATCGGCTCTCGAGTCTCACATATTCCTCTTCCGCTCTATATTACCACACTTTATTCCCTTCACGTGCCCACTTTGAGTTCTTACCCGAATGGCCTCATGCTTGCCCATCGTTTTCTTTGGTGGCTTTACTCGATCATGTTTCTTACTTCCCACTTTTCTCGACATTTTGATCTTCTTGCCCTTCATTTACGCACTCTCTTTCTTTCCAAATATCATTATGCTATAATCTTTTCAATCTTCGCAAGTAAAGAAAATGACATCAGCTTACCTCATGACGCTTGTACCATTTATCTTTACTTATTACCTGTACTTCAATACCATTCCTTAATTAATGGCTTATTTACGGTAATGCCGATTACCGGGTTACATATCACACGCCCGCCAATACCATCACATATGGGGTATCGTATGCATTCATTCATATATATATATACAATTACTATGAACTAACCCTCAAAATTCTTCCAAACACTATTCAAGCCTATCCAAATCCCAAAGTTGTGACGTATCTTCTGTCTCTTCTCTGGTTTGGCCCATTGCGTGCTACGTGGCCTTTTATGGTCTCCAACCATCTCGTATATTCTAATTTCACTCAGACTACTCTAGTTTTTCATTTGTCTGTTACAGCTAAATCTTTGGAATTTCTTGCATACTTCCCAGGGGGGTCACCCATCCTCCCACCTTAGCACGCTTAACCCCGAAACTTTTGTGGGACTCGGTGCCTTAATGCTGATATACTCGCGTCCACTTCCTCGTATGGTCTTTATTACATAGTCTGGAGCAAATCAAAGTCTTACAGATCCCGAGGCATATTCGTAACACGTCTTTCTTTGTACAATTACTATTTTACCCTTCTCCATCCCGATGTTCACCTTTCACTTTTATGTATAACTACCTTCCGTCCTGGGTTCCCAGAGTCCCAATGGTAATAAACATACATTCGTCGTCCTTACTTATACATTCACGGTTACCAGCCTGTTTGGATTTCCACTCACCATTCGTACCTAATAATTTACAGCAACCTGCTTGTCAACTTTCTCTGAATCTTTCAACAGACCTTGCTCCTCTTATACTATTCTCTCTATTCAGAACCTGTATACAGCAAGTATCAACCAATGCCTTACAGAGCATACTGCTATATGTCACATTCTAGCCATCCAGAACTCCCAATTTCGAACAACAGAACAAATATATCAGGACTTACCCCTGTAACTTTCCATATCACTACTTACCTCCTTTCGTCGTATGTAAGGCTTTCATGAGAAATCTCATTTCCTATGGCTTGGCTCTATCGCACGATCTAAGACAGAAGGAAGGTCAACAATCCCTAGATGCCCTGTAGCCTCCTGTTTATAAATGTGGCCGGCTTCACACCATAAACAGAACTCTACTGGACACGACTTTGCAGACAACCCCACGGACAGACCTGCTCTGATACCACTTTGTCACACCCCGACTTTACTAGGGTGTGATGGGCACTCGACCCCATATTCGGAGCTGAGCGAACCCTCAGACACTGATTACATACCTATTCTTTCCAAATTTTCAAATCAAATTACATAAAACACATAGTAGGGCTTCCAGAAATTTTCTTTCTATCATTCGCAAATCAAACAAATCTGTAGACATATGGAATCTGTAATATATCACAAATATCACATCGGCTGATGAATCCGCTTACAGACTGACACCCCGTACCCACGACTCTGTCTGCTAAGTCTCTAACACAAATCAGAAAGCACAACTTATGTATACTCTGACTCGACGACACTCCGGAGGGAGGTGGAGCTCGCCAATCCCGCTGAAACATCTCCTGGCAAAGTCTTCTGATCATATGGGTGTACCTGCGTGGCATGAAACGCAGCCCCCGAAGAAAGGGGGTCAGTACAGAATATGTACTGAGTATGTAAATCATGGAATAAACTGAACAGAATCACATGCGAAACAAATAGTACAGAAGGTTAGTACAGAAGCTAATGCGATATGCAAATTAACAAAACAACTTACTAGCAACACAGACCATGCATGCCAAGAACGGTATCCAGTCCCTTGCGGGACCTGGGGAAAAACGTGGCGCCGCCCTAACTTGGCGCCACACACCTCATACTCCAGATAGGTTACTCCGTAATCTCCGTCACATATCATAACATATACACGGTATCCCGGGAACCGGACATATACCACGAGAACCCCGGAACCGGATACATCATACTCCATATACATACACACGGTACCCCGGGAACCGGACAGATACCACGAGAACCCGGGGACCGGTCACATCATAATCCATATACATGGTAATCGGGGACGGACATATACCACAGTACCCCGAAACCGGACACGTCATACTCTATATACACGGTAACCGGGGACGGACATATACCACAGTAACCCGAAACCGAACACACCATACTCCGAAATTATATATATATGGAACCCGGCCCCCAAGCAAGGGACTCAGCGAACCATACGCACGATACATACCGGTCAGGGACTCGGCGAAGGAAATCATGACATATGCACGAGCAGAGTAGTGAGAAACTAAATGCACATAAATCAAGACTCAATGGAATAATCGAACGTGCCATCATAATATTCGTGGCAGATTACTCATAACAGAATACTTATATCAAAATACCCATATCAGAATACTTATGTCAGAATACGTATATCAAAATACTTATGTCAAAATACTTATATCAGAATACTTGTATCAAAATACGTATATCAGAATACTTATATCAGAGTTCTTGTATCCGAATACTTGTATCAGAATACTTATGTCATTACTCAATCGTATAACATCTCGATTATATCATAAGTGAATAAGAATCACAGGCAGACTCAGGAGCATATTAATTCTTACAAAATTCTTTTAAGAACATATCAAAAGTGCATACGAATCATAAACAGACTCGGAATCACAGAATGGAGTAACCCCAATATACATATCAATATCATACCTTACTTGGCTCTAGGACATGCCAAAGAAAAAAGGGTAAGCCTTACATAGCTGTGCCATGCCTTACTAGCTCCGCTTATTTGTCCAAATTCGCTAATCTACATTCAAGAAAATTGACATAATCATCAAACACATTCCCATATACTTACTTTAGCCTTCCAAATGAATTCACTTATATTCTGCCGAAATTTCGGCAGCATCTCCCCTGTAAATATAGCATCCCCGAGAATACGACTCGGCCCAAACCAACAATAACAAACCCGAGAATTCAACTCAGCCAAACCAACAACAATACTAGCAATTATTCTAGCAACATTTCAATATTCAATTCTATTCAATTCTATTCTATTCAATTCACATAACTTTCAAAACGATTCAATCAACATACTACTTCGTCCAACACTTTCCAATTCAACAAGAACAATAACAACCTAATTCTTTCTTTCAAATTTAATCACCACAACCCAACTTACAACCTTCCAAACAAATGTCTCACTTCCAAGTTCATGCATTATATTTATATCCTACACATTATCACATATAAGAAACCATACCAACGTCACACTAACTTCTTCCATAATCCACAAACAATCACAACTTCACTTCTAACCATTAAATTCTCATTTTACATCATAGAATCCACAACAACAGCAACTAGAATATCAAATGAAATTGATTCATCATAGCTTACCAAAACACCACCACTCTCAGCCACAACACTATATACATATTTCCATGAATTTTTCATCTTTTTCTATACATTCCAACAACAAGCAACATACTACATAGAATTAATTCAATCTTCTCTACACAATACAACATACACACACACGGCCAATACTACACATACACCATGCACACGGCCACTATACAACATCCATATTTCCATGATTTTCACCCATTTCCACATACTACAATACTCACAACCATCCATAACACATGAAGTAAGATTGAATACATACCTTTTCCTTCAACTTCTCACTTGCCTAGGGTTGTGATTTTGCAACAAGGAATGATTTTTTTTTGCTCCAACAATTGTACCACGTTGAAGAGGACCCTTGGATTAGTAGGAATACATGAAGAAACTAATTTTTGGAACAAGATTTCAAGGGGGCAAAATTGCTCCCTCTTGGCCGAATGGCCTTCTTCTTTCTCCTCCTTCTTTCTTTTGTTTTTTGTTCTTTCTTTCTCTCCCATAAAATGATGACTTGTCCCATATATATATACATATATAATTCTTACACTCATGTGAGGGGCACATGCCCTTTTTCTAAATTTTTCTAGAAATTTCCTCCTTTTTTTTTTTTTGAATTTTCTAACATGGTCAAAGAAGACCAAGTGTCTTCTTTTGTACACTTTAGTCCCCAAAACAATGTGGGCATACACTTATGCCACACGGCCAACATGGAAATTTCAAGAATTTTCTTGAACATTTGTGAAATTACCATTTTGCCCCTAGGCTTCCACAATATTACCATGAACCATTTTGCAATTTCTCCTTTTTGCCCTTAACCTTTCTCAATATTTCCATACTAATGGTCACTACCCAGTGTAATCCCACAATAGTGGGGTCTGGGGAGGGTAAGATGTACGCAGCCTTATCCCTACCTGGGTAGGGAGGCTGTTTCCGATTGACCCTCGGCAACCCTCCTCCTTTATCCGGGCTTGGGACCGGCAATGTGAGCGAGCTCACACAGGAGGAGTTAATATTTCCATACTAATAATGTTCATAAATAATATTCATAACCACTTATACGTTAAAATAATTTTGGAAGACGGTCATTCCCTTATCTTTTCCACGACTACCTTAAAATATCCGAACGTACAAAATGCGGGATATAACAATAACATATGGGGTTCATCTATATTAGGTCTAAGCAAAACAGAGAGGTCATTATTCATGTTTTGCGCATCTTAGCTACTGGTTTATACGGCATGAACTTAAAGGAATTTTAAATCCAACATCTAAAATGATAGTTTGTATCATTTTGTATACAAAACTACTAGTTCATTTAATATTCAACAGGTTTTAATTAATTACTTTCAAATTCTTATTGTATCACACTAAACCCATAAGACTGATATCTAATCATGGGAATCAAATCTTAAAATTATATAGAGCAAGAAAAACATGAACAAGGCTTACCAATATTTTAAAAATATCATCATTTTGTAACTTAATCTCTACTAATACGAATACCAGCCAGATGATTCGTTTACATAATAACAGTTTCGTCTACTTAAAGCAAAAGTAAGACATGATTATTTGTACACATAAAAACGTACAAATAACTGAAAATAAATAGAGTGAGGTCTAGATCTAACCTCTTGTGGGTGCAGTGAACTAGGACGTTGGGGCCTCGAATCTACTCTCTCTTTATGAATAGATTTGAAACTCGACATAAATGAGTTCAAATGATTCTATTAAGGCTAAAGTTCACCGGGACAGAAAGAAAATCCTTGGAGGAGTTGAGAATATTTTCTAAGGGTCTAGTGGTGGCTCAGTTCTTTAAAGAAATAGTTTTAATGGTGAGACTATGGTAAATCTTGAGTGACAAGAGGTGATTTCGGCTGAGAGTTTAAGATGTATTTAGAGGAGAAGAATGCTAGGGTTAGGGTTCTAATGAGCGGGAATTTGAAATTAAAAATTCAAAATTGATTCAAAACTAACGTTGAAGTTTCTTCACGGGATTTGATTCAGATTTTACTCAAAATGGCGAGATCTTCTCTGGTCCTTGAATATTTTAATATGTCTATATTCACCAAAGAAGGGTCTTCTGAGAATTGCACTAAAATGGAGTAACCATATTGTGTCTAGAGAAAAGAATTGATTGAGCTTTGTGAAGAATGGAAAAGGAAGAGACAGAAGGTGGGGCGGCGGCTAGTAGAGTTAGAAATTAGGTTTAGGAAATTTAGAAAGAGGCTAAGATGTGTGTGTGTTGTTGGGTTTAAGTTGAATGACATTTTGTTGGGTTGGTCTTACTCGAATTGGGCGTCAGTCCAAGTGTGTTTTAGGACTGATTTTGGGTTGACCACACGACCTTTTCCAACCTTAAATTAATTTATTTGGACTTCTTTTTCTTATAACATGGACTAAAATTAATCCCTTTAAGAAAATAAAAATTATTGTATAAGAAATAGATAATTAATTAGTGAAATCTAATATTAAGATATTTAGAGATAGTAATATAGTATCATTTTAAGTAAACTTATTGAAAACCTAGATAAACTAAGAAGTCCAAATTATTAACGATCAAGAAGCGTAAATAAATTCATCGGAGGAAAAGTGGGACAAAATTGGGTGTCAACACCCATAATAACATCAAAATCAACCATGTGTAATAAAATCATATCCGCTACAGTGTGGCGGTTACAAATTATCACCACACAGTTTCGATAAATTCGTCTAGCAATCACAGGATCACCGACCGGTGTAGACACCTCAAATGGTTTAATCAACTCGGGTTCTACCCTAAATTTCCCTGCAATGAAAGGAGTAACATACGATAAAGTGGAGCCTAGATCTATCAATGTGTATACATCAAAAGAAGATACAAATAATAATACTTGTAACAACATCAGGGGATGACTCAAGATCCTGTCGACCAGCAAATGTATAGATGTTGTTCTGATGATCGCTCGAACTAGACACTCCAACTCTGCCTCTACCACAACCTGTTGACATCTGAGGCCCTTGCCCAGGAGGGTGTACTGATGATAAAGAAGCGGCTACAGATCCAGTTGGCTGAGCCATACCTCCATTACCCCTCATCGGACAATCACGTATAATATTGCCTGGACACCCGCAAGTATAGCACACAACCGAACCCTGAGGTCATAGCTCGGCATGTACTTTACCACACTCTGTACATCATGGCAAGGGAGCCTCATCTGACTGGACTACCCTCTATACTATGAACTGGCAGCCTTGGAACTCTGAACTGGCCTAGAATAGGTAGGTCGATCAAATCTCAGCCCCGAGAACTGAGAGGGCACACTAGCTGCTGGATAGGTAGAGCACCTAGGAAATTGTGGCCTGTGACCACCCTGAGACTCATTAAGAGCCTGCGGACCTAGCCCTCTTACTCTACCCCAGTCACGATCTCGATCGGCCCACTGCTGCTATGAAATAGTGACGAAAAAATCCCTTTGTGAAATCCTTCCAATTTGTTGGAGGAGCATTCAATCCCCTAGATAACTCTCGAATCTCATACCACTATACTGCGATATCCCGTAATTGATAGGAGGCCAACTTCACTGACTCAGTGTCAGAGGCATGCATCACCCTCAAGGTCCTGTGCATCTGAACTATAAAGTTCTAGGGGTCCTCATCTGGATCAGTTCCTGTAAATATTGGGGGATCCAGATTAATGAAATCTCGAACCCTCACACTAACTGCACTCCTAGCATGTCCACCACCCGCACCCTAATGTTGGGCCTGAGCGGCCACCAATCGAGTCAACAACCGCACTGTATCTCATATATCTTAGTGGGGTGCATCAGGTGGAGAAACTAGGGGTATTGCGACCCCTCTGAGCTCCTCTGAAGTGGGCGAAGTCTGAGAAGTCCTAGATAGAGCCTCGCTCTACGACTCGCACGGGTCCACATTTGCAAGTGGCACCTGACTATTACCTTCTCCCGCAACCACATTTAGCCTCTTACCTACTGACTTCTTTCTTATAATCGTAGGCATCGATGTAATCAAAACACGATATTAAAAAATGAACTCTTATGACTTAGCTCTATCTCACGATCTAGAATAGAAGGAATGATGACCATTCTAAATGTCCCATAGCCTCCTATTTATAGGTGTGGTGCACAATACACCCATAAACAAGACTCTACTAGACACGGCCTGTAGACACCCTAGGACAGACATGCTCTGATACCAAGTTTGTCACGACCCAAGCCAGAGGGTCGCGACGAGCACTTGCCGAGCACCAACATAACTTACAACTATAACCTTATTAGCATACATAAGTGGGCCAGCCATCATACAAAAGATAATCATGAAGCACAACTCACTAGAAACCAACCCAAAGTGTTTTATAGACATCTGGACATACAGAACGGGTCGACAAGGCCGTCATAAGCATCTGTACGACAAAAATATAGGCCGGCAAGGCCATACTACCATCTATATACATGACTACTGTCTATAAGCCACTAAAGAAGTGCATGGACGTCATAAGGTCGAGATAGGCCCCCCCATACCCGTAATACGTATACAAAATCATATCAAAATGAGATAGTAACTCCGGAACAAGTGGAGTGCTCCAACACCATTGCTGAGCAAGGTAGCCTACTCCATGAAAGTCACACTAATGCCTTATTCTTACTTCAATGCTCATGAACTCATGTCCAAACGCCATGGTATGCAGCTTCAATCTACTCATGTAAATATCCAGTTGCTCATGTCCCCATGGCCATGGTAATAAGCATTATGATCCACTTACGGTAATAAGTAAGGTAATCCAAGGTATTCATATCTATGTTTCAGAGCGAACTAGGTAAGGTTTGAAGTAAGGTACATTCCAATTCCAAAAGGAGATATTTTTAGGTACCCTGTGGTACTTACCTCAAAAGTATTCTACTCAAATTTGACGCAATCATGTCATGCCTACTCTAGAGCTTTATGTTATATATTGGGATCATATTTCTGTTATATGACATAAGTATGTCCCATTCTCACCGAGTTGCGCCTACATTCAAAGCCTAAGTTCTACTTCTATCCCATGTGTCTATCGTGGTGATATACAACCTATGATCAAGTCTCTAAGTATTCTGATGACGATGGTGAGGTTAGAGGAGGAAAGATAACTCATGTTCTGATGTCAATAATGATTGGAGCCCAAAGACATCGAGAAAAGTAGCGGATAATCAAGTTGTTTAAGAGCATTTGAGGACAGCTCAGAGTCGCCAAAATTCCTAGAAGGATGTGTGGTGTAGAGACCTATAATTTTATATTGATGATTGGGTGTTCTTAAAGGTTTCACCTATGAAAGGTGTGACGAGATTTGGCAAGAAAGGGAAACTTAGTCCCAGATATATTGGACCTTGCAGAATCCTGCGAAGGATTGATCAAGTTGTTTATGAGCTAGAGTTGCCACAAGAATTGGCTTGATGTACACCTATTATTTCATGTATCCATGTTGAGGAAGTGTGTGGGATACCCTTCGTTTGTTGTTCCTGCTGATACTATAAGGGTTAAGGATGGTTTGACCTATGAAGAGATCCCTATGGCTATTCTTGATCGCCAAGTTCGCAAGTTAGGACTAAGGAAGTAGCCTCAGTAAAATTCTTATGGAGGAGTCAGAAAGTTGAAAAGGAAATATGGGAAGCCGAAGAAGACATGAAATCCATATATCCGCATTTGTTTGGGGAGAAAAAAGAGAGCGTTCAAGGTAAATACCTTATGTATCCATACCATGTCCCTTACATATTCATGCCTCACGTCTTACGTTCATTTATTCTCTACTCATGTCTCATGTCCCAGCGTTCATGTTTCCATGAGAACCATGTCATGTCAGTTCAATCCCCATGTTCCATATCATGTTTCCTCACGTTCATGTACTCAAGCCATGTCCAGTTGCATTCCTAACCATGACCCGTCATTTGAGGACGAATGATCCCAAGGGGGAGATATTGTAACACCTCGTACCTTCTAACGAAGCCTTATTCATAATTTAGCGACATAAAAAATCAGACAAGGAGTGTTAGATCAATTCAGTGCATTGTCAATTTTATGCCCAGTTATTTGGATCGTATAAAATTATACAGGCTGTATTACTAGTTGTACAAATAAATGGAGGCCGTACTTTTGGTCCGTATCGAGGCATGGAAAAATCTCAGCTTCTGGAATTTGAAAATCCATGTACGGTCAGTTTATATGGGCCGTACATGGGACCGTACATTTATGTACGGGTCGTATATTGTGCCCGTACAATTATCGACGCAGTGAATAGTATAAATACGCGTTTGTAATCTTTTATTCTATTTTTCATCTTTTCAATCCCTAGCACGAGGTTTTATCCTCCCATCACTCTTATCTACCAAGGTAAGCCTATTCTAAGCATTCCAAGTGAATTCTAAACTATATCCATGAATGCTAAGTAGAAATTCATTGTTCCTAACCTAAGGTTTTCAAGAAAACCCATCTCAAGGATTCGAGAGTGAAGCTTTTTTGATTCCTCTTCAAGTTTAGACCTTTTCTACAAGTTGTGGAGCGATTAAGGTATGTAGGGTTTCTATCCATGTGTGGGAACATCATAGTTCTTCCCCATGCCAGATTCTTCCATAAAAATATGGAGTTTCACCAAAACTAGGGGTTTTAGTCAAATTCATGATGACCCTAAGTACATGTACCACGATATACCATGTTCGCATTAATAATTCGTTATTGTGTTCTTAATATTCCATTTTTGGTTATTGGGAATCCGTCTGTGATCCATGAACACCCATGCTTTATATTCTATGGGTTCTTAAATGCAAGATATGAACTAGTATGCTTATTTTCATGAAAATCTACATAATTTCCATGTTTTCATACAAGTTATACTATATACTTATATTCTTGCTATATTATACTCACAGATCATGTTTATAAGCCATGTTTACGAATCATGTCGACAAGACATACTTACAAGTTATGTTATACAAACCATGGGCTCAGATGCCACTTCTATCCATGTTCATGTTTTGGGAGTAGCATAGGTTTACCGAGAAGGTTCAGACAGCCTGAAACTACGTATGCCAACGCAAGGTAAGGGTCGATCCGCCTAGATTAGGACAACACCTTTAGACAATTGAATTGGATCCTTTTATGTTATACTTATGTCTCATACCCTGGCAAGGTGTGGGGATGCTCCGCTGGTCGGGCCATGTACCAGACTCCACATACCCATGTAGTGATTCCATGTTGTCGGTTATACTATAGCTCTCCCACAAGATACAGATATACATATGTACTTGCAATGTTTTTACTCATGTTATAAATTTATTCATGTCAGATGATGCTCATGTTCATGTTTAGCTTGCAGTTTCTGTTTCAGTTCTAATATTTTATGTGTCATGCTTATTTCATTTAGTTGCTTTAAATACCAGTACAATTCAAATGTACTGACACCCCTTTTTATTTCCCGGGGGCCTGCAATTCATGATGCATTTAGTAATTTACAGGATAGCGGATCTGCTCGTTAGGACTACTGCTCGTATAAGCTAATGATGAGCCCCATCTCATTCAGGGTGTTATCTTCATTTATTTTATGTCAGTTATGCAATTAAGGTATGCCGGGAGATTTGTCCCGGTAAATAGTTTAGCAGTCAGACTAATGTTAGAGGTTTCATAGACTAGTCAGTTATGTCATGTCAGATGTTCAGTTGAGTTAGCCTTGTTGGCTTCTGTTGAAGGTCGTGCGTCTACCAAACAGTATATGTGGGATCTAGTTGTGTACCAGTTCCCTTAAGCAATGCAGTATGTGTATGTAAAGGACACAGGATGTTACCGTGGAAAACACCTTGCTCAAGAAATTAAAAATCATGACCTACCCCGTAGGATTTCAACTCCACTACACGAGCAACTTCAGGTTACAGCTCTATTGTAAGTTAGGAATTAACTCCTATAATTCCTCACCTTTACAATAATTCTTATGCAACCTAGGATTACAAGTCTATCGTAAGCTAGGAATTAACTCCTATAATCCCTCACCTTTATAATAACGCTTATGCAACCTAGGACCTAACCCTCGTAGTCCCTCCTCACTTGCAATGCTCCAATTACAAGCACCTCCACTTGACTAACTCTAGCCAAGGACCACTAATACACCTAGACTAAATCTAGCCTGGTGTACCACTCCAAATCTTATGGAAACACACTTCCAGCAAGTACACTTTGAGACTTTTAAAAACACCTACAAACAGCTTCTTAACACAGAAGAGTAGGTTTATAAATTAAGCACAAACTAACTAAGACAAACAACAACCTAAAGAACGTAGATAATGTCTTGTGTCTAGATTAGGTTCTTCAGCCTGTAGATGGCTTTGCTCTTGAGAGATCTTAAGAAACTTGAGTCACCAGATTTTGCACAATTTGGATTAAGTTTTTTAAGTCTACCAAATATGTTGCCATCATGTTGTATATATAGTGGGAGCATGTGAGGTGAAAAGAGACCACTCTTCAATTTTAACTTAAAGCATGGGCCAGCTTACTACTATACTTATGAGAAGCAAGTGGCTCGACTTTATAGTTGTTCTCTACTAACGGTTCAGGGCGCACAGGGAGCAGATTACAGTTAATAACACTTATGCAACCTAGGAACTAACCCTCGTAGTCCTTCCTCACTTGATAAGGTTGTCCAAACGTAAGTTGGCTGCCCGCTGATCGCTGATCTGTGTTCCCTTTGTGGACATGCCAGTTGTCACTCTAAAGTGTTCAAAGATCTTTGTTAAGAAGAAACATGTTACACCTCGGAAAATTTCATGTCGTTATGCAATGAATAGGCTAACATAAGTTAAGATGTAGATGATATTCCTACCAGTAAGAAGGGATGCTCAATGATTCTAATTAAGATTCTAAAGACATTTGAGGCATGAGAAGAAAGCTCATAGGAGATAGTTAAGGTAGAGAATATCTTACCCCGAATACAAATGTACCGACAGGTATTCCTAGTGATTTAAGGGGTTAGAAGTTGAACGGATCGAATCGGTGAAATCTAAACTGAATTTGGGAAATTCTGCAGACACCAATCACTATCGAAAGGTCGTCGACATGTCAACAGACCGTCACTGTGCACCGTCAACATGTTTCTGCAAACTGAGATCTACAGGAGTAATTTGACGGGTCAAGTCGACGAATCGTCGACACATCAGCGGGACCGTCGACTTGACTGTCAACATGCTTCTTCAATCAGAGATTCTCAGGTGTACGTCGACGAAGCAAGTTGACGGACCGACACGTCGACGGGTCATCGACCCGCTCGTCGAACCGCTTCTCTAGAACTTTCCAGTTTCAACTATAAATAGACGAGTTGAGCTCCAAATTTTCAGATTTCAGTCTCTCTCTAAGTCTTGAAGGTTCTAGAAAAATTCTCTCATCATATTACTATATATCCAAGGGAAATAAAGGAGTAAACATAAAAAAATTAGTAGAATCAAGTGCAAGGATACCCTTTAGGGTAGTGGAAACCAAGAATCTCTTTGGTGTTGAAGTGGGGGTTTTCTCCAAGTGAAGTAATTCCATTCAAAGTCCATTCCTACATCATCAAAGGTGAGTATTGTGTTCAATTAATGTTATTAAGAATATTGAGAGGTTACAAGACTTAGATTATGGAAGGGAGGAGGATATGGAGTGCAAATATGGAAATAGTGATATTCTTGAATAACGACTTAACTTGAATAATAGTTCTTGACATGTTATGAGTACAAACTTGTGGTGAATGATGCGAATGATATTAAAGGAGTATTATATGAGAATGAATATGATGTTGTAATATAGGTATGGTTATGGATGATCTTGAAGGTGGATTTAAGAAGTAAACAATGTTTAACTTAAAGAATCTATTGCTTATGCTATCATGAGTGTTCTTATTGATGTTTGAGGGTTATCTTATTTTATGGAAGAAGTTGTCGAAACAAAGGAAGTGTCGCCAAATTTATATTTATGGGGGGGGGGGGGGGGGGGGGTTAGCAACAGTATTTCAGGTATTCGGGCCAGTCCGCAACTAGTGCACCTCCTCGGTTCGCGGGTAGGAGATTTGATTGCCCCATTTATTCTGGTTCGGGTCAGAGTTCAAGGGTCTCAGGTTCCCAGTTCGGAAGTGATCCTAGCTAGAGGAGACCACCGGTTCCACGATGCAGTCAGTGCAGAAAGTTACATTCGGGCCCGTGTCACCAAGGTTTAGATGTTTGTTATGTTTGTGGACAGACTGGGCACGTGATGCGTGATTGTCCCTCGAGGCACGGTAGAGGTGGGATTCAGCCCACAGGATCAGTAGCCGATTTTTCTTCATCTGTGCGCCCCGTAGGACAAATTCCCTAGGCTTCGGCAGGCTGTGGTAGGGGCAGAGGGGTAGCATCCAGTTCAGGTGGCCCCCAGCCCCGTATTTATGCCTTAGCCGGACGACAGGATCTTGAGTCCTCTCTAGATGTGGTTACAGGTGTACTATCCATATTCTCTTATGATGTTTATGCATTGATTGATCCGGGTTCTACGTTGTCTTACATCACTCCTTATATTGCTGGCCGTATTGGGGTGAAACCTTAGCTAATTAACCTTTCGAGGTATCCACTCCGGTTGGTGATCCGGTAATAGCTAGGTAGGTATACAAAAATTGTGTGGTGGTGGTATGTGATCGCCACACTACAGCCGATTTGATTGAACTAGAAATGCTGGATTTTGATGTGATTATGGGTATGGATTAGTTGGCCTCGTGCTATGCTAATGTGGATTGTAGAACGAAAACAGTTCGGTCCCAATTTCTGGGCAAGCCAATGCTTGAATGGAAGGGTAACATAGCATCTCCAAGAGGTAGGTTTATTTCCTATCTTAAAGCGAGGAAGATAATTGCCAAAGGCTATATTTATCATTTGGTCCAGGTTCATGACACCGAAGTAAAGCCACTGACCCTCCATCCTATTCCGGTAGTAAATGAGTTCCCAAATGTATTTCCAGATGAACTTCCAAGCCTTCCACCGGAGCGGCAGATTGATTTTGCTATTGATGTACTGCCGGATACTAAACCTATATCTATTCCTCCCTACAGAATGACTTCTGCAGAATTGAAAGAGCTAAAATAGCAATTGAAAGATTTGCTTGAGAAGGGATTCATTAGACCCAGTTCATCGTCATGGGAAGCACCTGTCTAATTTGTGAGAAAAAAGGATGGTTCTTTACGAATGTACATTGACTATAGGCAGCTGAACAAGGTGACGATCAAGAATAAATATCCACTTCCGAGAATCGATGATTTGTTTGATCAATTACAGGGTGCCAAGTGGTTTTCCAAAATAGATCTGAGGTCAGGTTATCATCAAGTGAGAGTTAGAGAAAAATACATTCCGAAGACAGCTTTCAGAACCAGATATGGTCATTATGAATTTTGAGTAATGTCATTCGGGTTGACAAATTCCCCAACAGTGTTCATGAATTTGATGAATAATGTGTTCAAGCCTTTATTAGATCTATTTGTGATAGTGTTCATTGATGACATTCTACTATATACTCGGATTGAAGCAGAACATGCAGATCATTTTGCGTACTGTCCTCAGAATTCTTCGGGCTCGTGAATTGTATGCTAAATTTTTGAAATGCGAATTCTAGCTGAATTTGATAACTTTTCTAGGCCATATCATTTCAGCTGACGGCATTTGAGTTGATACTCAGAAAATTGAGGCTGTGAAGACTTGGCCAAGGCCTACAACGCCAATAGGAGTTCGTAGCTTCTTGGGATTAGTGTTAGGTTTTTGGGTTTTCCCTTCCTATGTGGAATTGGATTAATAAAATCCAATCCAATTTGGACCAGAACAATTTTGCCCAAAATTTCCTCTATATATAGGATCAATTTAGGTCTTATTTTGAGAACACAAGAGTGAATTCATAGCAGCCATATAGCGAGCAAAACGTGAGAGAGAAAGCAGATTTTCGTCCAGAAAATTTTTGCTACAGCAGTCCTCTTTAAATTGCGTTTCCCGATTCGTTAACCGTTGGATCGTTCTGACATTGTAACTGGGGGTTATCCACATCTGGTTCTTCAATTTCAACGGTGGAGATCGGATTTTATTGTCTGTAGCTCCAGTGTTTGAGTACGAACAGTAGCTCGGTTTTGGGGGTGATTTCTCTCCTTTCTTCGCTAGTTTTTGTGTTATCTTTTATGTATTGTTGTTCCGTGCTTATCTTTGTTGTTGTAGCCATTTGGATAACATTGTTGTAACTCTTGTTGATTATAGTGGAGCTTTTGTGGGCCGGAGGTCTCGTGGATGTTTCCTCCTCACATTGAAGGGGTTTTACCACGTAAATTTGATGTCTCTTTCATTCGATTTATTTTTGCTTGCTTCGCTATTTTATGGTTGGTATACCTGCTACCTGGATTTCCATTTGTGCTAGTGTTTATTGTCTTCTCTTGGTTCAAATAGTGTGGGAAGTTTCGACTTGGGTATTTCTTCCGTTGTTACCTTGTTGTGCAATTTGGTTATTGCTTGTTTCTTCCCAACAAAGTGGTATCAGATCTTGTGGTTGTATTTGGTTGTGTCAATTGTCTATTTGAATGATTGAGGGAAATATGAGCAAGATGGTTTGTTTAAATGGCAGTAATTACCATATTTGGAAAAGCAAGATGAAAGATCTTCTATTTGTCAAGAAATTACATTTACCTGTGTTTGCTTCTAAGAAACCCGAGTCTATTGAAGATGAGGATTGGGAATTTGAGCACTTACAGGTTTGTGGCTATATCAGGCAATGGGTTGAAGATAATGTTCGAAATCATACTGTGAATGAGACAAATGCTAAAAGCTTGTGGGAAAAGCTCGAGACACTTTATACTTCGAAAACTGGCAATAATAAGTTGTTCCTACTGAAATAATTGATGAATATTAGATACAAAGAGGGCAGCCCTATTTCTGATCATATCAATGATTTTCAGGGTGTCCTTGATCAGCTGTCTGGAATGGGTGTCAAGTTTGATGAAGAAATACAAGGAAGTTGGCGTCTTAATACTCTGCCAGACTCTTGGGAAACTCTTCAAGTTGCTTTGACTAATTCTGCTCCCAGTGATGGTGTAACTATGGAATATGCTAAGAGTGGTGTTTTGAATGAAGAGATGAGAAGAAGATCTCAAGTTTCGTCTTCTTCAACTTCACACTCCGATGTTTTGGTTACTGAAGGCAGGGGGAGAAGTAACTTCAGAGGTCAGAATGACAGAGGCAAAAGTAGAAGCAAGTTAAGATCATCCAGGTACAAGACTCTTACATGTGACTATTGTCACTTGAAAGGGCTCATGAAGAAACATTGCTACAAGTTTAAAAGAGACCAGAAAAGGCAAAAGAAAGAAGGCGATAATGAAAATCGTGTTATTGTTGTTGCTGAAAATGATCTTCTTGTTGCTTGTGGTAAAAATGATATCAATCTTGTTTGTGATGAGTCTACCTGGTTTGTGGATTCAAGTACCACTTCTCATGTCACGCCAAAGAAGGAATTATTTTCTTTTTATACTCTGGGTAATTATGAAAATTTACGAATAGGCAATGATAGTGTGGTTGAGGTACTTGGTGTTGGCACAGTTTGCTTGAAAAGTAATAATGGTTCGAGGTTGGTTCTTAACAATGTCAAGCATGCTCCAGATGTTCGGCTGAATTTAATTTCTGTAGAAAAACTTGATGATGAGGGTTATGATCAAACCGTTGGTGGTGGCCAGTGGAAGCTAATTAGAGGTTCAATGGTTGTGGCTCGAGGTTACAAGATGTCTAACTTGTACTTATTTCAGGGCTCCATTTGTGGTGACTAAGTAAATTTGGTGGAGAATGATACTTCATCAGAATTATGGCATAAAAGGCTGAGTCATATGAGCGAGAAGGGGATTGATAACTTGGCTAAGAAGAATTTTGCTTTCTGGGGTGAAACAAGCAAAGTTAAAGAGATGTGTTCATTGCTTAGCCGGGAAACAGAAAAGATTTTCTTTTCAGAGTCATTCACCTTCAAGAAAGCTGGATTTGCTGGAGTTGGTACATTCTGATTTGTGTGGTCCTTTTTAAAGTAAGCTCTCGTGGTGGTGCACTTTACTTTGTGACTTTTATTGATGATCATTCTCGTAAACTCTGGGTATTTCCTTTGAAGTCCAAGGATCAAGTACTTGATATGTTCAAGACTTTTCAGGCCTTGGTTGAGAGACAGACAGGGAAGAAACTAAAATGCATCCGCTCAGACAATAGTGGTGAATACATTGGTCCCTTTGATAATTATTGTAGACAACATGGTATTCGGCATCAGAAAACTCCTCTAAAGACTCCTCAGTTAAATGGTTTAGCAGAGATGATGAACAGAACTCTAGTTGAGAGGGTTAGATGTTTGCTTTCAGATGTTAAGCTGCTAGAATCATTTTAGGCAGAAGCACTTAATACTGCTGCTTATGTTATCAATTTATCTCCTACTGTTGCTTTGGATGGTGATGTCCCTGATAGAGTTTAGTTTGGTAAGGATGTCTCTTATGCTCATCTGAGAGTCTTCGGGAGTAAGGCTTTTATGCATGTTCCTAAGGATGAGAGGTCAAAGCTGGAAGTTAAAACTAGGCAGTGCATCTTCATTGGTTATGGTCAAGACGAATTTGGCTATCGTTTCTATGATCCAGTTGAGAAGAAACTTGTTAGAAGCCGTGATGTTATGTTCTTTGAAGATCAGACAATTGAAGAGTTTGACAAAGCTGAGAAGGTTGATTCTCAGAGCAATGAAAGCTTAGTTGATGTTGATCCAGTTCCTGTGACTATAGCACCTGAATAAAATCTTCAAAATAATGAAGATCAAGTTGATAATGAAGATAGTGATCATGTTCAGAATGACAAGCATGATGCTGTTGATGCTCCAGTGGAAGATGATGTGGTTGGCCAGCAACCAGTTGCTATTGATGTTCCAGAGAGTTCTCTCAGAAGATCTATTAGAGAGAAAGTACCTTCATCTCGTTATTCTCCCAATGAGTTTGTACTCTTGACTGATGGGGGAGAACCTGAAAGTTTTGATGAGGCCATGGATAGTGAAGAAAACGAAAGGTGGTTTGATCCTATGCAAGATGAGAATAAATCCTTGCATGATAATCATACATTTGATCTGTTTAAGCTTCCTAGAGACGTAAAATCTTTGAAAAACAAGGGGGTTTTTAGGGTGAAACATGAAGATGGTAACCCAGTTCCACGATACAAGGCTAGATTGGTTGTCAAGGGCTTAAATCAGAAGAAGGGAATTGATTTTGAAGAAATCTTTTCTCCAGTTGTGAAAATGTCATCTATTCAGGTTGTCCTAGGCTTGGCTGCGAGTCTAGGTTTAGAGTGTTGCTTGATCGCCAGGATGATGGTTACCTCCACATAGTCGGGAGGGGGAGAATTGTTAGGTTTTTGGGTTTTCCCTTCCTATGTGGAATTGGATTAATAAAATCCAATCCAATTTGGACCAGGCCAATTTTGCCCAAAATTTCCTCTATATATAGGATCAATTTAGGTCTTATTTTGATAACACAAGAGTGAATTCATAGCAGCCATATAGCGAGAAAAACGTGAGAGAGAAAGCAGATTTTCGTCCAGAAATTTTCTGCTATAGCAGTCCGCTTTAAATTGCGTTTCTCGATTCGTTAACCATTGGATCATGCTGAAATTTGAACTGGGGGTTCTAAACATCTTTTTCTTCAATTTCACTGGTGAAGATCGGATTTTGTGGTCTGTAGCTCCAGTTTTCGAGTACGAACAGTAGCTCGGTTTTGGGGGTGATTTCTCTCCTTTCTTCGCTAGTTTTTGTGTTATCTTTTATGTATTGTTGCTCCGTGCTTGGCTTTGTTGTTGTAGCCATTTAGAGAACATTGTTGCAAATCTTGTTGATTATAGTGGAGCTTTTGTGGGCCGGAGGTCCCGTGGATGTTTCCTCTTCACATTGAAGGGGTTTTACCACGTAAATTTGGTGTCTCTTCCGTTCGATTTATTTTTGCTTGCTTTGATATTTTATTGTTGGTATAGCTGCTGCCTGGATTTCCATTTGTGCTAGCATTTATTGTCTTCTCTTAGTTCAAATAGTGTGGGAAGTTTCGACTTGGGTATTTCTTCCGCTGTTACCTTGTCGTGCAATTTGGTTATTGCTTGTTTCTTCCCAATAATTAGCAGGCTATTATAGAAGATCTGTGGAAGGATTTTCTTCTATTTCTGCACCATTAACGAAGCTAACTCATAAATCAGTAAAATTTCAGTAGACCGATGCTTGTGAACGCAGTTTCCAGGAACTGAAGGAGAGATTAACTTCGGCCCCAGTCCTGACACTTCCCAAAGGACCAGATAGTTACGTTGTGTATTGTGATGCCTCTGGTTTCGGGTTAGGTTGTGTATTGATGCAGCACGATAGAGTTATTGCCTATGCTTCAAGGCAGTTGCGGAAACATGAGAAGAATTACCCGACCCATGATCTTGAATTGGTTGCGGTTATTCATGCGCTAAAAATGTGGAGACATTACTTTTACAGTGTACATGTTGATATTTATAAAGACCACAAGAGCCTCCAATATATTTTCAAACAGAAGGAGTTGAATCTTCAGCAGAGGTTGTGGTTAGAACTACTGAAAGATTATGATGTGAGTATTTTATACCACCCCGGAAAGACGAATGTAGTAGCTGATGCACTTAGCCGCAAATCAATGGGTATAGAGAATTAATCCGTGAGCTTCGCCAGCTAGCTAGCCTTAGAGTTTGTCTAATTGATTCAGGCAATGCAGGGGTTGGTATTCATAATTCAGCTATTTCATCTTTAGACACAGAATTAAGAAGGTGCCAATATGAAGATCCCCAATTGAGTCACTATAGAGATGCATTTCTTGAGAAAGGGAAGTCGCCATTTAGAGCCTCTGCAGATGGAGTTCTCAAGTATCGAGGCAGACTGTGTGTGCCAGATGTGGCAGGACTACGTCGTCAGATTCTAGAAGAAGCTCATTATTCTCGGTATTTCATTCACCCAGGAGCGACAAAGATGTATAACGATCTTAAGCTAATATATTGGTGGAATGGAATGAAGAAGGACATAGCCAAATTTGTAGCTCAATGTCCAAACTGCCAACAGGTGAAAATGGAGCATCAGAAGCCAGGAGGATTGTTACAAGCTATGGAAATTCCAGCCTGGAAATGGGAAGTGATCAACATGGATTTCATTGTAGGTTTGCCTCGTTCTCAGCATATATATGATTCTATATGGGTAATCGTGGACAGACTTACAAAATCAGCCCATTTTCTTCCGGTCAAAACTACATATTGAGCAGAAGATTATGCAAGGTTATACCTTAAGGAGATAGTACGAATTCATGGTGTTACAGTATCCATTATCACGGACAAAGGAGCCCAATTTACTGCTAAATTCTGGAGGTCCTTTCAAGAAGGTTTAGGAACTCAGGTGAGACTCAGCGCAGCATTTCATCCACAGACGGATGGACAAGCTGAACTCACCATTCAGACCTTGGAAGATATGTTACGGCCATGTGTGTTAGATTTCAGAGGTAATTGGGATAATCACTTACCTCTTATTAAGTTTGCATACAACAACAGCTATCATTCCAGTATTCAGATGGCCCCGTATGAAGCTCTGTATGGAAGGAAGTGTAGATCCCCAATTGGATGGTTTGAAGTAGGAGAGGTACAACTAATAGGCCCGAATTTGATCTAACAAGCGGTGGAAAAGATCAAGGTTATCCGAGATCAATTATTGACAACCCAAAGTCACAAGAAATCTTATACGGATAACCGTCGGAAAGACTTAGAATATCAAGTTGATGATTGGGTATTTCTGAAGGTATCACTGATGAAAGACGTGATGAGATATGACAAGAAAGGAAAATTGATCCCTCGATATGTCGGACCATATCAAATTATACGCAAGGTGGGTCATGTGGCTTATGAACTAGATTTACCTCCAGAACTTGAATCAGTCCACCCAATTTTTCATGTGTCAATGCTCCACAAATGTGTAAGAGATCCAGCTAGAATCATGCCAATGAATGATGTTCAAGTTACCGAGAAGTTGGCTTATGACGAGGTGCCCATCGCCATATTAGATAGGCAAGTACGGAAGCTCAGAAATAAAGAAGTAGCCCCAATCAAGGTCTTGTGGAGAAACAATAACCGAGAGGAAATGACTTGAGAAGCAGAAGAAGACATGAAGTCCAAGTATCCGCAATTGTTTCCACCCCCAGAAGAGGTTCAACACGAAACGCCATTATCATAAGGTATGGTGATGCTTTCTTTTAGTGCTTTTCATGCTTGCCATTGTATTGTAGCCTTGTGAGGCGATGTTATTGTGAGTTGTTGTAACAGAGTGGTAGTGCCATATTACAGGGGGAACTCTGGCGAAATTTCTGTAAAATCCCCGAGAACTTAACATTCGAGGACGAATGTTCTTAAGGGGGAGAGAGTGTTACACCTCGAAAAATTTCTTGTCGTTTTGCGATGAATAGGCACACGTAAGTTAAGGTGTAGATGATGTTCCAACCAGTAAGAAGGGATACTCAATGATTCTAATTAAGAGTCCAAAGACATTTGAGGCAAGAGAAGAAAGCTCGTGGGAGATAGTTAAGGTAGAGAATATCTTACCCCGAATACAAACGTACCGACAAGTATTCCTGGTGATTTACGGGGTTAGAAGTTGAACGGATTGAATTGGTGAAATCTGAACTGAATTTGGGAAATTCTACAGACACCAGTCACTATAGACGGGCTGACGACATGTCGACGGACCATCACTATGCATCGTCAACATGTTTCTGCTGACTGAAATCTGCAGGCGTAATTCGAGGGGTCAAGTCGACGGATCGTCGACCCGACTATCAACATGCTTCTGCAATCATAGATTCTCAGGTGTACGTCGACGAAGCAAGTCGACGGGTCGTCGAACCGCTTCTCTGGAACTTTCCAGTTTCAGCTATAAATAGACGAGTTGAGCTCCAAATTTTCAGATTTCAGTCTCTCTCTAAGTCTTGAAGGTTCTAGAAAAATTCTCTCATCATATTACCATATATCCAAGGGAAATCAAGGAGTAAACATAAAAAATTAGTAGAATCAAGTGCAAGGATACCCTTTAGGGTTGTGAAAACCAAGAATCTCTTTGGTGTTGAAGTGGGGGTTTTCTCCAAGTGAAGTAATTCCATTCAAAGTCCATTCCTACATCATCAAAGGTCAGTATTGTGTTCAATTCATGTTATTAAGAATATTGAGAGGTTAAAAGACTTAGATTATGGAAGGGAGGAGGATATGGAGTGCAAATATGGAAATAGTGATATTCTTGAATAATGACTTAACTTGAATAAAAGTTCTTGACATGTTATGAGTACAAACTTGTGGTGAATGATGCGAATGGTATTAAAGGATTATTATATGAGAATGAATATGATGTTGTAATATAGGTATGGTTATGGATGATCTTGAAGGTGGATTTACGAAGTAAACAATGTTTAACTTAAAGAATCTATTGATTTTGCTATCATGAGTGTTCTTATTGATGTTTGAGGGTTATCTTATTTTATGGAAGAAGTTGTCGAAACAAAGGAAGTGTCGCCAAATTTTCATTAACTCTTAGTTGCTTTAATTTAAGCTTAAGTATGTTTCCGGTTGTCTAATCTTAGTAAAAATTCCCTTAAAGGTAGAATCGCGAGCTCGAAAGGCAAGCAAGTAGACTATAGAGTTAAAAAGATATAAAGGTGTGTAAGGCTATCCCTTCCTTCAAAGGCATAATTCCTGTACATATTGTAACTTCTTTCCAGTAATTCCCATGACTTTCTTACATTCCAAAAGACGAAAGCTAAAGAGTATTAAAAGTTTCCTACGAGATAGAGATGGGATGTGTTCCATGATAATTATATGATGTTATTATGACATTAATGATCTTTACATGATTCCTTTATGCTATTCATCGTTGGTAGCATCATCTTACACTGCTAGTTCCTTCAAGGTGAGACATGACGATCATGATGTTCCATAATGTAATCGGAAGTTACCGACCTTACGTCACTCAGATAGAGTTACAGTGTTTACTTGAGCTCTTATGCTTGCCTCATGATAAGTATATATGTATGATTACACCGCACCTAGATGGTCGAGCATGACACTGCTAAGGCGGGTGGCTTATGATTACACCGTGCCTAGATGGTCGGGCATGACACCACTAAGGCGGGCGGCGTATGATAACACCGTGCTTATTTGGCCGGACATGACACCACTAGTGGGCGGCGTGACATGATTACCCCGGACGGGGGAGGCCCGAACGTGGGCTAATGATGTTATTGATTCAGACAGCTTATGTATGTGTGTGTGATATGTTATAAAGGTAAAAAGTAAGCATGCATGATTCCGCCTTAAGAAGCAGGCACTATATTTCCTTATTATGTTACCATGTACGACTTACATACTCAGTACATTGTCCGTACTGACGTCCTTTTCATTTTGGACGTTGTGTTCATGCCCACAGGTAGATAGGGGGACGGTCCAGATCCTTAGGATCTAGATCAGCTTGCACAGGAGCACTTCCCTACTCCGCAGGTGCAGTTTGTGATATATTCTTTTGTGTATATATATTCGGGCACGACGGGGTCCTATCCCGTTCTTATGTTCAGTACTCCAGTTAGAGGCTCGTAGATACATATGTGTGGGTAGTAGATGTCTTATGATCACCCCAGTGTATATTGTTATATCATTTTACAACCGTGAGGGCTTATGTATACATATATGTATTGTTTTTGTGATTACGTGTGTACAGATTGGGCATGAAGGTTAGCATGATGAGTGGTGCTCGGTAGTCAGCTTCGGGTACCCGTCATGGCCCACTGGTTGGGTAGTGACAAAACCATAAGGAAGACTATGTCTACCCTTGTTTTTATGTACGACCTTAATCATATGCTCGATAATTAGAGACGGCAGGCTACCAGATTGATAATTTACTAGAGCTCCAAGGAGATACAGGTCAGTGATAAAAGCTTTGCTTCTCCCCTCAGTTCTTAGCAGCAACACTTTGTTAACAAGCTCAAACAGAAGCTAATATTCAGGCTTGAGTTATTTTTTGAAGATCCATTCTCCAGTGGTTGTGCCTTTGTGCTTTACAATCAAGTCCTTGAAGGCTTGAGTGGCTTTTCCTTCCACGGAATTTATTCTGTCGGTAGGTACATTGAGGATTCAGCGTTAATTTATCCAAGTCAATCTCAGATCCATTCATATGAGATATCAAGGTGGTGTAGTCATCAGAATAGTCGAGGTTTACATAAAATTCCTTTACTTCTCTACTAAACACTTTTGGTCCCGGAGCAATAAAAAGATGACTCCACTGTTGGAACTTGACGATCTCTAATAATTCATTCATTCCATTGTACTTGGTGATCTTTTCATCAAGCACTCTCCCAAGTAGCACGTTTTGCTTCCTCAGATTCCCTTGCCTCTGCAGCTCTAATTTTTCTAAGCCTTCATCTTTTTATAGAGTGATCAGGTAATCCTTTTGAACTGACTTTTCTTTTTCTAGAAGAAGAGGATCTCCCCTTTTCTTTGGAATGTGCATCCTTCTCCTCAAATGCTTTTTCCTTTTCATTTCTTCTTTTCTTGGAGTTTCTTTCTTCTTGAGTACGATTTTTCTCTTTCTCTCTCCCGACAGCGAAAACCACGATATTCACCGGTAGATCAATTTCCTCATCGATGAGCCTTTTTCTCAGCAGTGTTGTTCTCCTTTTCCCTTCAGTCTCCCTCGACTTCTCTTGAGTAGAGGGACTAGATTCCTCTGTAAACTTCCCTCTTGAAAATTTTGTTTTCTGACTTCCACTATTGCCTTTTTCCACTGGTTGAACAACATCATCACAACACATCTCACTCTCTACTACCTTTTTCGCCATTCCATGTGTCTTTAAGTTTTCCTCAGAGATTTTATTTTCATCAGCAGAGATATGCTCTTTTTCACTAACTTGATACTGTGTTCTCAATCTTTTATTCATCTTCTTCAAAGTCCTCAATGTATTAAAAAGCTTCCACAATAGTCTCAGTAGGTTTCGAGAGAGGACTTTTAGAAGAGGATACAACTTTTTTGGGAATCTGAATCTTGTGAGTCCTGGAAGAGTCCGAAATTTTGGGTTTTGAGGGAGTGATAGAAGGATCTTGATTCGAAAAAATAGGGAATTTGGGTGAAGGATTGAGGTCCTGGTTCTAATAAGATTAAGCTTTTAGAAGGAGAAGGAACAATCTTTATTTTAGGCATAGTTGAAAATTCGTTTTGAGACATGATCTAACCGAAAGAGAAGGAAGTGGAAGCCCAAAGTTCTTCACTAAGAGTTCTAGAGAGAGAATAGTCGAAGAGTTCAAGGAGAGTGGGAAGGGAGCCTTTTAGTTAAGGAAAGTCAACGGCGAACCAAGTTTGATTGGCTGGGAGAACGTTTCTTAATCAATTGGGTTGGTTCAGGTAGATGAGGTGTTTTGGACTAGCAGGGTTGATATAAGGAAAAAATTTAATGACATGGCACCCTTTAGCAATTTAAAGACATATCAGTACTGAAGAACTACTAACCTGAGTTTAGGGCACCAGGTTTTTCGATAAACGAGAATCAACATGAACTCTGAGAAAAAAGAGACTCTTCAATGCTTCCATCATCCTAGTATTTCCCTGTGTGTATAACTTTGCTCTTGTCAATGCCAGTCATGTAGAAGAAACTTTGTGGGAGCATAACAAATTTATTATATATGAGAGAGTGTTGAGCCATTTTTTCCATAATCCAAAGGATACACTCTCATTTTGGTAGGTCTTGAGTGAGAATAGGAGCTTGACTTATTTTTGTTCGGTGCAGTCTAATATTTGAGCCACATTGAGTATCCCTTTTGACTGCCTCCTTTCACTCAAGGATTTCGGCAAAATTATTTATCAAACTTAGGAATCCAAACTAATTTGTGTCCCTTATCATGATAAAACGGATGAATCAGATTCTTCTTTATCCATGCAGGCATCACCTTTTTCCTTGCCCAGAGACCAGGTCCATCCATTTTGAGTTTCCATTTATGGATTTCTTTCTTTTATGAAGATATTTCTGTATAATTCTGAAGGCATCCTTGCAGCAATTTCTCTAAGCATTATATGTATTCAGATGATTTCCAGTCTTAGCAACGATTTTTTTTGTAGGGTTGTTAGGAGTTTTATCATCCTGAACTTCAATTTTATTCTTGCCTTCACACTCAACCGTGACTGTAGGAGCAGTCTCATTCATTAACCAGGACTAAGTTAAAGATTTGTCCAGAGAAATACTAATCCTTTTTAGATCCTCCTATAGTTGTCTGTTCTTTTGTAGCTCAAAGGTGAACTTCAGTTTGAATTTCTGAAGCTCATTTTCCAATTCAGGTTGATCCTCATGGGGTTCTTCCTTTTCTTTTGGAGTATTCATCCATAGCTTCTTTTGATTTTTTAACAGAAAGTTTTCTCTTGTCACTTCAGCAATTTGATTTTCAAGATCCGCAATGGATGCTCCCATATTGTCTTTTTTAAGTTCCAGCCCATTGATTTCCTTATAGAGAGAGCTCTTTTTTTTAACAAGACTATGAAAGTCATTTATTAGAGCATTTTCCAAGGACATCAACTTTATTTGAGAGTAATTTTTTTAAGTTTTTCTGAACTTCAAAGAAGTTTACCTCAGTATCTTTATCTTCACTGTCCGAGTCAGATCCGGCCATGAGTGCACATGTTGATTCATTTTTAGAAGCCTCATTGTCATTTATTATGAGTTCTTTGCTTTGGACATTCTCATCTTTAGATCTACCGAAGATATCCTTCCTAGCACTCTGCTTGTGAAAGGGACAAGTTCTAATAACGTGGCCAGGTTTCCCACACTTGAAACAGCAGCATTGTTCTCTTGATTTCTCTGAGTTTTCTTTTCAAAACTGACTATTTCTTTGAGCTTTCTTCTTGTGTCCTTGATTTAAACAGTCCAGGTCAGACTGCTCCTCTCTTGAGTTGCTTTTGGCAGCTGCCTTGTGGCTCATACTCTCTTCTTTTTTCAACTTTCTCCTTTCTAGATCTTACATGGTTTCGTCATTTCTTATCTTGAGAAGTTTAAACTTTGTACTGAGCTTGTCAAATCCATTATGTGTACTTTTGAGAGCCTCCCAGATATCCTTTGTTGTCTTACAAAAGGCAAATAAGTTGTATTGACCTAATCCAATGCTTCGAAGAAGAATCTTTTTAGCCTTTTTATCCTTTTGCGGGATATGGCTATCTTGTGCAGAAGTAAGAGTGCCATATGAGATAATGTCCCACAACTCTGGGTCATCACGAGCAGTGATAAATTCTTCCTTTTACCCTTCCACCAGTCATAGTGCTCTATACTGAATCTTGGTGGTTTTGAGATACACTCACCCTTCGTTTGGTTTAACGAGCTAGCCATGAAGAGGATCCCTTCTAGGTGTCAACCTTTTAAAAAGAACCCGCTCTGATACTAATTGTTGAAGGTTGTGCGTCCACCAAACAGTATATGAGGGACCTGTTTGTGTACCAGTTCCCTTAGGCAATGCAATATGTAAAGGACACAGGACGTTATTGTGGAAAACTCCTTGCTTAAGGGATTGAAAACAACAACCTACCCTGTAGGATTTCAACTCCACTACATAAGCAAATTCAGGTTACAACTCGATCGTAAGGTAGCTATGAATTAACTCCCATAATACCTCACCGCCCTTACAATAACACTTATGCAACCTAGGAACTAGCCCCTGTAGTCCCTCCTCACCTGCAATGCTCTAATTGCAAACACCTCCACTTGACTAACTCTAGCCAAGGGCCACTAGTACACCTAGACTAACTCTAGCCTAGTGTACCACTCAAAAGCTTACGGAAACACACTTCCAGCCAGTACACTATGAGACTTTTAAAATCACCTACAAACAACTTCTTACTACAGAAGAGTAGGTTTACAATTTAAGCACAAACTTACTAAGACATACAACAACCTAAACAATGTAGACAATGTCTTGTGTCTAGATCAGGTTCTTCAGCTTGTAGATGCCTTTGTTCTTGAGAGATCTTGAGAAACTTGCGTTAGCAGATTTTACAAAATTTGGATTAGGTTTTTCAAGTCTACCCAATATGTTTCCATCATGTTATATATATAGTAGGAGCATGTGGGGTGAAAAGAGACCAATCTTCAATTTTAACCTAAAGCATGGGTCAGCTTACTGCTATACTTGTGAGTAGCAAGTGGCTCAGCTTTATAGCTATTCTCAACTGACGGTGCACAGGGAGCAGATTATAGACCAGGTCTCTATATGGTTCTAAAACAATTTGACAATCATCAAAACATGAATTCACTTGGAACTATCAACTACGTAACTATATTTCGCATTCATGATTTAATAGTATTTTCAGAACTTATGATTATTTAATCCCATGTTTTAGTCACACCATGCATGTTTATATTATATTCCATATGAGTTCAAGTCCCATGTTGATTCAGCAAGCCATGTGGTTCGCTCGGCCACATGCAACAAGGCATCGAGTGCTGTGTTACATCCAGGCCATGATTTGGGGAATGTCATTGACTTCCTCCTATCCTAAACATCAACAACAACAGCCAGAGCACCATTTACAACAAGGTACATATGCCGTTAACAAAGTCATTGTATACCACGACGAGCAGCAAGCTCAGATTGAAACCCAAACAACCCCTGTGACCCCGTAAGCATCCTTTAATTTAACACAAAAATATCTATATCATATTAACAAGTAGATTCTGTCACGCCCCGAACCATGGCCTGGGCGAAACACGGCACTCGGTGCCTTACTGCATGTGACCGAGCGAACCACATGGCTTGCTGAATCATCATGAGGCATAACATGAGCGGAATTTTAACGTGAATGCATGATGAGCCTTTATAAAATGCAATAAGTCATAACACTTAATCAAAATACTTGTTTAAACATGAGTGCGAAAATAACATGAATGAGCCAAAATGGCTATACGACTCTGAAAGTGTGACATGACATAACTAACTTGTCTAGTCTATGAAACCTCTAACACAAGTCTGAACATGGAAAACATACTCGCTGGGACAAGGCCCCCATCATACCTTAGATGCATAGCTAATTATAAAATAAAGAGTTGACTAAACCCTGAATGAGATGGGGCTCACCAATAAGCTGATACGAATGCTGTCCTACTGAGCAGATGCGTCATCCTGTAAATTAGTACCTGCATCGTCAAATGCAGGCCCCCGGGCAATAAAAGGGGACGTCAGCACATTGAATGTACTGGTATGTAAAGCAACTGAAAGAAAGAACATGGGACATGGAATAACATGATAAGAACTAAAACTGAAAACCTGGACATGAACATGAGCATGAGTATGAGCATGGGTATATATATATATATATATATATAAGTAAAACATGACAAGTAGGGAGAGCATTTCATAAACCGACCATGTGATATCACCACGTGGGTACGTGGAGTCTGGTACCTCGCCGGACCAGCAGAGCTCCCATACCTTGCCAAGGTATAAGGTGGTAACGTGCCTGATGGATCCATTCAGTGTAAAATTAAGGAATCGTCCTAACTAGGCGGAGCGATCCTTGTCCTACGGTGGCTACGTAGTTTCAGGCTATCTGAGCCTTCTCGGTAATTCGTGCAACTCCCAAAAACATGAACATGATATAATTGGCTAAGAAGCCTATGATTTTCGTGAATTAACTTGTACTTGACTTGTAATCATGATTTCACGAAATAACTTGTAAACATGGTTTCATGAAATAACTTGTAAACATGGTTGCATGAAATAACTTGTATTTAGCATGTATGTATCTTGTATCATAGCATGAAAATAATTATATAATATAGTTGCATGAAAACTTGTAGACACGTAGGATATTCATGAAATAATCATTCTTAGTTAAAAACATGCATGCAAGAACCCATGGAATACAAGATATGGGTTTTCATGGATTACGGACTGATTCTCAATAATCATATGGAGTTATTAAGAACACAATGATAGAATAATAGCAATTCATACATAATCTATTCATGGACATGGACCTAGGGTTGTCATGAACATGTTGTAGAAACCCTAGTTTTAGTAGAGAATCATAATTTATGGATGATGAGGCGTGGGGAAGAACAATGATGTTCCCACACGTAGATAGTAACTCTACATACCTGGTAATGCTCCAAACTTGAACTAAAGATTTTAACTTTGAAGAAGATTTTCAAAATCTTGAATTCTTGAACCTTGAGATGAGTTTTCTTGAAAACCCTAGTTTATGAACAATGATTTCTTGCTTAGATTATTAGAGTATATGTTAGAATTGAGTTGGAAGGGTTTGGATTGACTTACCTAGATGTTTTGGATTGTTGCTAGGGCTTGGAATTGTGAATAATGAAATAAAAGAACTCAAGGCTTGAATTTATACAAAAGTGAGGCGAAAGTTATATGGACATATTATACGGTTCGTATAAAGTTATACGGTCCGTATAATATGACCATATGTCATCATGGCTGAACAGAACGTTGATTTGAAGCGTCATGAAGTACGGACGAGTTATACGGTCCGTATAAAATTATATGGGTCGTATAACAAGTTCGTATAACATGACCAGTGAACGGACTGCTCTATAATCCTTCAGTAAAATGGCCATAACTTTTTGTACAGATGTCCCCTTGACCCCCAATATATACCGTTGGAAAGGTATTTCAAAGAGCTACAACTTTTAAGAAGGAAGTTTTCACAAATTCCTAATACAAGTGCCCGGAAACAGGCCATAAGTACAGACTATCCTAGACTTAGACGAATTTAGAAGGCCTTAAGAACTTCACTTTTTGGTTTGACTTCAAAACGATTGTTTATCACCCGAGTTCATCCCAAATAGATTCGTATAGCTAAAATATCACCTTTATACTAGATTCATACATTCATACCTAATTCGAATTTACGAGATGTTACAATACCTCCCTCTTGGGATCATGCATCCTCGAATGATGGGTCTTGGTTAAGAATGGGACTGGACATGGCTTGAATACATGAACGTGAAGAAACATGACATGAAATATAAAAGCTCAACATGATTAAGTGGGAACATGGTCATGGATCATGAGAACTAAATAGGTCATTACATAGAAACATACATGGGAGCATGAAACTGAGTCGTACCTACCTGAATGAGAATCGTGAAACAAATGTCCTTGATTTATGAATAGAGGTTAAGAATCACTACTAACTACAGAATCTAGAAAATTTTATGGTAGGACTTCCTTCATAATTCAGACCCTCACGACATTTCTCAAACGCCTGCCCGCTAAATAAAGTACCAACACACAACTCACAGGGTATCTTATTACGCATGATGTGACATAACATGATTTCTGAATCTTGAATGTGGCTAACATGAATACTGAGCTGACCTGACACACGGATATTGGCTGAATGATTACATGATTACTATACATGGAGTTTGGAAGAGAATCCGTAGGCACGAATGACATGAGAACTGGAAAATAGGCACGAACATTACATGATTATCTGGGCATGAAGATCATGACATGGGACATAAATACATGAAGACTAGTTGGCATATAAACATGAGTGCTAAACTTTTATAAGATACAAACACGTGTAAACATGGACATGAACATGAGATCTGAATGTCGAAAACATGATTGTTACAACATGAGGGTTGAATACTGAGCACAGGTAGGATCTGAACACTTAGAGACTTGATTATAGATGTTTATGTGTTACCACGATGGACATACGAGATAAGGGTACGACTTAGGCTCTGAATGTAAGTGCAACTCCGTGCGAATGAGATAGAGTTGAGTCATATGCTAGGAATATGATTCTAACATAGGTATTCATAAAGCTCTAGCGTAGGCATGACATGATACATCAAATCCGAGTAGAATACTTTTGAGATAAGTACCATAGAATACCTGAAGGGATCTCACTATGAACATGGAACATACCTTACTTCGAACCTTACCTTGTTCGCTCTGAAACATAGATATGAATATCTTGGCTTACCTTGCTTATTATTGTAAGCAGATCATTAAGGAGTGAGAGAAAGGGATCATTCATACGAATCAGACACTTCATCTTCGAAGATAGAAGTGGCATGGGTACATCAGACTGAAGAACATAACATGGAACATGTATACATGGAAATGGGACTAATATGGCATAAGACATGAATACATGAGTAGCATGGCATGGGGCATGAGAGACACGACGTTTACATAAGTACTTCGAAGCTACATACCCTGACATTTGGACATTAGGTCATGAATATTGAAGTGTGAATAAGACATAAGTGTGACTTAAATGGAGCATAAGTTGTAGGCTTCACTCTTGAGTACTTAGAGACATAGGGATGGATAAGATATCACTTTTGGAACTTAGTTATACTTACAGAATGGGAAATGGTTAAACATAGTTTACTCTTATTACTGTAAGTCGACACCCTCATTATAAAATAAGACTCATGAAGGAAAGGATCATAGGCATGAATGCTTCGTTCGTCAAGCACCTAAGGCATAAGTAGAAAGTTACCTTGAACTTAAAGAGGGTATAGGTACTTCGGAAAAGAAAATGGCATCCTTTGTGCCAAGCTACGAGCTGCTTTAAAACAGTAGCCAGAGGAACATAAGCATGAGTTACGTAGAATCGTGGGTAGGACATCCATCTTGACTTACTCTTATCATTACCTACCAACCCCACTGTTATGCTATTTCTATATGTGGATGCTCAAAGAAGTCGGTCGTAGGCACGAGTACGTGAGAACGTAGGTAGCATATCTTTGGAGTTGAAATAAATCATTTACCTAAGGCATTTTTCCCTTGTCCAAGGACCAGGTGGGCATTCCATAGGATTCTTAGTCTTTAAACTATTGTGTTACCTTCTCCTCAATCATTATCAAAATCAACATCATATTCGGAAAGCACTTAGAAGCTAGAACGTGGTCATGGGTATAAAAGCACGATAGATACGTGAGACATTAACGCAGTCTTTAACCTTGGACATGAGTACAACCTAATGTGAGAAACATGAAAGGATATTCCCTTGCATAGCTTACTATCGTATGGAGTCTTAATTCTTGTATCTTAAACATGGAGTGTAAAGCTTTAACAAGGGCATAAGATAGGTATGCTAGGCATGTGTAGAGTACGTTTGGGCATTGGTACTACATAGTGCATGAATTATTCTTGAATTGGAAACGTTACACCCTTAAAACCCGCTATTCGATCTAGAACTTTATCTCATAACATAAGTACCTAGTACTTGATCTCAACGGGCATAACAAAAATCGTCTTCTACGCACCTTATCTTGGCTACATGAAACTGTGATCTTCTGACATTATCCTCTGATGCCTATCAACTTACGAAACACAACATCTGTATCGACACCTTATCATATTATCTCCCCCTTAGTTCAAAAGTAGACGTCTAAAGCCTATGGATCCCTTAAGTTAGCGATAAGTGGTCATCTAGTGGTTCCGCTAATTTCCTCTAAAATACTGACGACTCATTTATTTAGCTTACTTCAAGCAAGTCTTACTTAGTGGGAAAATTGTATTACTTAAATGAATGGGTTTCTAATGTACATAACTGGCATAACCTGGCTTTGTCAGTCTTGGGGAAAACTCTTTTATGATAATTCTTAAAGGCTCTTCTTCTGTAGCTTGCTCTCTTACTGCTTAGATGGTTTTCTTCTTGCACCCATGTCTATACCTCGAATTTAACTTAAACCCTTTGGGGTCTAAGGCGCCTTCGGTGTATTTAGATGGTTGCCCACTCACTAGTATTAACTTGACTAAGTAACTCAAATCATACTTCTACTAACTCTGCTGAAAATTTCTAATTCACTGTATCTACTCAAACTTACTTACTAAGCTTCTGTTACCACCTGCTAGTATCATATTCTCTAATTCTTCTCTGAGTACTAAAGTGAAACATAAGGTCATTTCTAACTTTTCCTCTGCATCTGACTCTATTGTTGGATTGTATATTATCTTTCTGAACTATAGACATAGATCACACTTAGGGAAATTTCATCTGTCTCAAACGAGAAATTGAAACAACTAACCCCCACTTTCAAAATTATACCATACTATACACATCAGGGATAAAATAATTAATAACATAACCCTAAGAGGGAACTGTCTTATCTTTTTATCTCATAGAAATATTTGCTTCTTGTAGTAACTTACTAACATCATACTTTCTAGGTCTGATTTGAATAAGCTTAAATAATCTAAAAACTATCCCTAGAAATTTAATATCATCTGCTCGTGGTTAACTTCATAACATGTTACCTTGTAGGGTCTTAAATCTTAACTATCATCCTTATACTATAGCTCCATGGTCAAAGAACCCAAATAAACTTACTATGTAAGGTAAATAGCCTATATGTACTACCATACCGAACTTGTCAAAAAAAATGGCATTACCGTCTGTTAAACACACCAGGCCCATTTGGCGAGTCTTGGTCTTACATTTCCTTCTCATCGCTTACGCATTCGATACGTCCAGAATTCGATAGAAAAAGAATGTCACTTACTGCTCTAAGCTTCATAGCACGAGTTAGAATAATTCCTGATGACTCCATCTGAAAGCAACATATCGATAATGATTAGAATTTACATCTCCCTCATCCGTTGAGACATGGCGTATTCGGTAGAATGGGAAACAATGCACGAGTTCAATTGATTTCTAATAACATAGCTCTATTGCACGATCTAGAGTTGAAAGAAGTGAGACAATCCTAGATGTCTTGGTGGTCAACTATTTATATGTGTGGCGTGCACACACATATAAAAGTGACCCCACTGGACACAGTTTCATAGACTCCCTAAGACACTTGAACCTAGGCTCTGATACCAAGCTTTGTCACGCCCCGAACCATGGCCTGGGCGAAACACGACACTCGGTGTCTTACTGCATATGACTGAGCGAACCACATGGCTTGCTGAATCATCATGAGGCATAACATGAGCGAAATTTTAACGTGAATGCATGATGAGCCTTTATAAAATGCAATAAGTCATAATACTTAATCAAAATACTTGTTTAAACATGAGTGCGGAAATAACATGAATGAGCCAAAATGGCTATACGACTCTGAAAGTGTGACATGACATAACTAACTTGTCTAGTCTATGAAACCTCTAACATAAGTCTGAACATGGAAAACATACTCGCTGGGACAAAGCCCCCAGCATACCTTAGATGCATAGCTAATCATAAAATAAAGAGTTGACTAAACCCCGAATGAGATGGGGCTTACCAATAAGCTGATACGAATGTTGTCCTACTGAGCAGATGCGTCATCCTGTAAATTAGTACATGTATCGTGAAATGCAGGCCCCCGGGCAATAAAAGGGGACGTCAGCACATTGAATGTACTGGTATGTAAAGCAACGGAAAGAAATAACATGGGACATGGAATAACCACTACTAAAAAAAGGGGAAAAACCGACGACGAAAACAGAAAGACTGCGTCGGTTTTTTCAATGAAACTGACGGGAAACCGACCCTTTACGGTCCGTCGGTTTACATAGCCTCGCTTTTTGAAAACCGATGGACCACGCCGGTTTTTTCCGACGGACTGCGTCGTTTACGTGGTTCGTCGGGTTTTATACAATAATTTTAAAAAAAAAAACCGACGGACTGAGTCGGTTTTTTTAATTTCTGATTTATTATGTTATATAAAAATAATATATATTTTATGGAAAAACCGACGCACGACGTCGGTTTTTTATTTAAATTTTTTTATTTTAAATACAAAACTGACACAGTGCGTCGGTTTTTTCATAAAATTTCAGAATTATTTTCTAGAAAACCGACGGACTGAGTCGGTTTCCGTCGGTTTTCAAGAAAATTTCCAAAATTAATTTCCAGAAAACCGACGGACTGCGTCAGTTTTCCGTCTGTTTTCTGGAAAATTTCCTGCATTCAATTCCTGCATTTTCTGCAGCCACACTTGCACAGAAACCAGTACCAAAAGCAACTCAAAACTAGCATTAAAATGCTCCAAATCAATTTTAAAAGAGCCACAACACATAAAATCACCCTAAGTAATAATAAAACACATCAAATACGATCTAAATAGACCTTCAAAGTTCAGAAATATTTAAATGTCCAACCAAAAGTACCATTAACTAGTTTTAACATAATTTCTTTGCTTCATAGTAACTCTTAGGTATGTCGAATTCCGGACTAACTAGTTCCCCTACAAGCTTAATCATTGAGTCCATAGCAGCTTCAGCAACAGTCCAATCTGATTTGCTGTTAATCATTCTAACTGCAACAGACAACTTAGAATGCTGACTCCCTACCTAAAGTGGACGACTAGCCTTTTCTAATTCTTGATAGAAGCGCATTGCTTCTTCATTAGGAGGTTCCTCAAAATTTTGCCCAGGTTCAAACCCAGACTGTACGCCAAAAGCATCATTAACCATATCATTAACTCTATCATATTGGACATGACTATATTCCTGCGACACACTACTTTCACCGACAACCATATTGTAAAATATACCATTGACCCCATCAGTCTCTCCATGATCAATCCAAACATAATATTTCTGCTTAAACCCACGACTATATAAATGAACCCTAACCGCTTCCGATTTCAAATACTTCATACACCGGCAATGAGAACAAGGACACCTAATTACCCCTTCATTTTGAAAAGGGTGAAGTGTCATTGAATGTGTGATAAACCCATCAACACCTTCAACAAATTCATCATGTACACCCACATGATTACTATTATTCATATTATACATCCACATACGATCCATCTACAAAAATATACCCACAAATTATTGAGGTTATAGAAATATATTATAACTTAAGAATTCTAACTTAAAATATAACTTAAGAAAACACAATCCCAACCACTTCTAACTTTGAATTCTCAATAACAATTCTAACTTTAATAATTTATAAATTCTAACTTTAATATAATTTTGAAAAGCACAATCCCAACCAATTCTAACTTTGAATTCTCAATAACAATTCTAACTTCAATAACTTATGGATTCTAACTTTAATTCTAAAAATTGAAAAGTAAATCTAGTCAAATAAAGTCTACATTTTAGTTTTGAGGTTATAGAAATATTATAAATTAATAATTCTAACATAACTTAATAATTCTAACTTTGAAAAGCACAATTCCAACCAATTCTAAAAATTGAAAAGTAAATCTAGAGAAATAAAATCTACATTTTAGTATTGAGGTTATAGAAATACTATAACTTAACAATTCTAACTTTGAAAAGTACAATCTCAACCAATTCTAATTTGGAATGATCAATAACAATTCTAATAACTTATGGAATTCTAACAAAAAGCACAATCCAACAAAAAAACAAAACTAGTCAAATAATTAAAGTATACATTTTTGCACATATTCAACATCAATAATATTACAAAGAATGATAACTAAGCTAACACAAATACATTGACAAAGAACATGAAATATAGCATAATCTCAAGCCAAAAAAAAAATAACAACTAAACTAGTCAAATAAAGTTTACATTTTTTTTCACAAATTCAACATTAATAACATTGCAAATGATGTTTAACAAAGCTAAATAGATTCGCATTAGGCCTAAAATCTACAAATAAAACTAAAATTGAAAGAATTTTAAAAGCCCTAATTTAAGAGATTGAAACTAACCTCAATTAATTAACTTCAAAACGGGTCTGGGGTTGGTGGGGACAGGCTGCGCAGGCGGCAGCGCTGGACGGGGGGGAGGGGGGGCGGGTAGCTAGGGTTTGAGGGGAATGGGAGTTTAATTGGGAAGAGGAGAAGAAATGGGTATGAAAACCCGTCTGGAATGTTTTTAAAGAAAACCCGACGGACAAAACCGACCCTGTCCGTCGGTTTTTCCTGCACGTTTGACCACCCAAAAAAAAATTTTTAAAAAAAGGAAACCGACTCTGTCCGTCGGTTTCCTAAAATTTTTTTTTTTTATTATTTTGTTAAAAAACAAATTTAATTTCATATTATTTAAAAATAAAACCGACGTAACTTATTTTTTTTAAAAAAACCGACGTGGGATGTCGGTTTTTTTTTGCGGATATATATTTTCAAAATTCTGCCAAAAAAACCGACGTCGTCCGTCAGTTTTCTAATTAAAATAATTTTAAAAAAATAGAAATGTAAAAACCCAACGCAGGGAGTCGGTTTTCCGTCGGTTTTTTAAACCGACGCAGTGCGTCGGTTTTTTGTCCGTCGATTTTTGGCAGTTTTTTAGTAGTGAACATGATAAAAACTGAAACTGAAAACCTGGACATGAGCATGAGCATGAGCATGGGTGAATATATATATATATATATATAAGTAAAACATGATAAGTAGGGAGAGCATTTCATAAACCGACCATGTGATATCACCACGTGGGTACGTGGAGTCTGGTACCTCGCCGGACCAGCAGAGCTCCCATACCTTGCCAAGGTATAAGGTGGTAACGTGCCTGATGGATCCATTCAGTGTAAAATTAAGGAATCGTCCTAACTGGGCGGAGCGATCCTTGTCCTACGGTGGCTACGTAGTTTCAGGCTATCTGAGCCTTCTCGGTAATTCGTGCAACTCCCAAAAACATGAACATGATATAATTGGCTAAGAAGCCTATGATTTTCGTGAATTAACTTGTACTTGACTTGTAATCATGATTTCACGAAATAACTTGTAAACATGGTTTCATGAAATAACTTGTAAACATGGTTGCATGAAATAACTTGTATTTAGCATGTATGTATCTTGTATCATAGCATGAAAATAATTATATAATATAGTTGCATGAAAACTTGTAGACATGTAGGATATTCATGAAATAATCATTCTTAGTTAAAAACATGCATGCAAGAACCCATGGAATACAAGATATGGGTTTTCATGGATTACGGACTGATTCTCAATAATCATATGGAGTTATTAAGAACACAATGATAGAATAATAGCAATTCATACATAATCTATTCATGGACATGGACCTAGGGTTGTCATGAACATGTTGTAGAAACCCTAGTTTTAGTAGAGAATCATAATTTATGGATGATGAGGCGTGGGGAAGAACAATGATGTTCCCACACGTAGATAGTAACTCTACATACCTGGTAATGCTCCAAACTTGAATTAAAGATTTTAACTTTGAAGAAGATTTTCAAAATCTTGAATTCTTGAACCTTGAGATGAATTTTCTTGAAAACCCTAGTTTATGAACAATGATTTCTTGCTTAGATTATTAGAGTATATGTTAGAATTGAGTTGGAAGGGTTTGGATTGACTTACCTAGATGTTTTGGATTGTTGCTAGGGCTTGTAATTGTGAATAATGAAATAAAAGAACTCAAGGCTTGAATTTATGCAAAAGTGAGGCGGAAGTTATATGGACATATTATACGGTCCGTATAAAGTTATACGGTCCATATAATATGACCATATTTCATCATGGCTGAACAGAACGTTGATTTAAAGCGTCATGAAGTACGGACGAGTTATACAGTCCGTATAAAATTATATGGGCCATATAACAAGTTCGTATAACATGACCAGTGAACGGATTGCTCTGTAATCCTTCAGTAAAATGGTCATAACGTTTTGTACAGATGTCCCCTTGACCCCCATAATATACCGTTGGAAAGGTATTTCAAAGAGCTACAACTTTCAAGAAGGAAGTTGTCACAAATTCCTAACGCAAGTGCCCGAAAACAGGCCATAAGTACAGACTGTCCTAGACTTAGACGAATTTAGAAGGCCTTAAGAACTTCACTTTTTGGTTTGACTTCAAAACGACTGTTTATCACCCGAGTTCTTCCCAAATAGATTTGTATAGCTAAAATATCACCTTTATAATAGATTCATACATTCATACCTAATTCGGATTTACGGGATGTTATAGATTCTTATAATTTTCTAGCCTTATATCCCACATAAACAACAAGAAAACAATCCATATAACTCAACAACTTCAACTAGCATTTCTATGTGCTAGTTTATGCTTTCTTTAATCAACTACATCAACCAACACCAAGATAACCTTAAGCACAAACAAGAGAATGATATACTTACCTTATATAGCAGCTACAATCCAAAATTCCAGCTCCTCCTAGCTTACAATAACCCTCAAAGCTACCATAGCACCATAGAAGTGTTGCTCTTCATCTAGGCTATCTTTTGAGGTTGAACTTGGATAGAAACATAAAGATTTACTCTTGGATCCTTAAGAACTTGTTAGGGAGGGTTTTGGGGGTATGGAGATGAAGTTTCAACTGAAAATGACCAAAAGTGGCCCTTCTAACGAATTTAAAATAAAGCAAGATCGGTCACCGCCTCACCTTTCACGATGGGTTTCACGGGCCATCCATGGCCACCGTGAAACAACCCTCCAAAAATCAACTCTCCGCCTCCACTTTTACGGTGGAGTTTCCACCTTTTACAGGCCGTGAATCCATTTCACGGTTCATGAAATTGAAACCAAAATCCAACTTTTCGACAATATTATTATCTTCTATTCATATGACTCCAAAACCTTAAGGTACATGCTTAATACTTGTTTAAAACCTCCCTTAACCCTATAGGGGTTCCTTAGTCTCTCCGGGCTTACGTTAGTTCACTTACGACGCAAAAAATACGAGGTGTAACATTCTGATTATTGAATTGCGGCTTGATACAAAGACAAAGATTGAAGAACCTGTTCTACTAAGTTTATGTTTTATAGTTCTTGAGTCTAGATTCGTGTATTAGGGTTGTTTATCAGGTTGTACCTTTATCAGCATTTTTAGAAGCAAATTTAATAGGTATAAAGATTAGTCAAATTCAACTTCAAGTTGGGATAGCTTGGACTGGGCTCATTAGTCTAGGAAGATTAGTCAGATAGGAATTAGAGTCAGTTCCTAGGTTACAGAGTTTGTAACTTGAATTTGCAAAGACTCACAGTTGCAGGGGAGATTTGGGAAAAATCCAACAGAAGTATAGGTCGTGGTTTTTTTCATCCTTTCTGAGCCGGGTGATTTCCACTTAAAAATCGCTGTCTTTACTTTTTTGTTCTTTATTATTCCGCAACATGAACAAGTAAAGTAACGTGGTCTAGACGAAAATCTGGTATAAAGTTAAATAGACTACAGGTAGTGCAGGATATCATTACCTACGCCCCAAAGCAATTTGTTCCATTTCTAAAGGAGAATTAACTCCTTTCTAACTAGCAGTGTTCATTTGTTTAGTCCCTTGAGCACATGTTAAAGAAGGTTAAGAAGATAATTTATGGTTTAGCACGTACATAATTAGTTTAATAACCTAAAAGATACCACTGTTATGCTGCCGCATTTTCTTTTGGGTGGTGGACTACTTTTGACCACTTTTAAGAAAGGAGCTTTGGATATAATATATTATTATTGCTGAAAACACGCAAAAGACTGGATTTCATTATAAATTATCCTAGCTTTCCGTATATACCTAAATCAGTCGGCTCTAATACAATAATTTAATGGACTCCACTAAGTGACATAAGTCGTTGAAAATCTTGAAATAATTGTCCTTCTTCTCTCTTTATATCTTGTGTTTAACCTATACTTAATTTTCAACATTCGTAAATTAACAGAGCTGTTACTTTATTTTATAGATGTGGAATATTCAGTTTTCACTAGGTCTTTAATTAGTACTCTTCTCCATCCCGGACCACCATAACTCTTCCACCCCCACCCCACCTACACCAAAAAAAGAAATTGAACTAACTTTGCCCAAAAAATATATGACTATATGTGTGTGTGTGTGCACAGCTACACATTAGAGTTAAAAAGATGACAATAAGTTACATAAAAAATGTTTTGAGTGGAGTAAAACTAAAGGGTGGCAATTTGCTGCTGTGTGCGGAATGAGTAAAAATATTGTTTCTACAAAAACAAAAATAAAAATTAACATGACGAGGTCTTCATTTCTTTTCTCAATTACGAGATATATTTTTCAAGAAAAATGCAGAAGAGGAACAAATAACTTTCTCAATTATGAACCGAAATCATTTTGGTTTGCAAATATTTAAACTCTCACTTTATCACTTTAATCAATTTTGTCAAATATATATTATTATCTATTGTTGATACTCAAAAATCTAATCAATATATATTTTTTTTAATTTATCCTTCAATTTGTATGATCATAATATGCCACTTTCTTCCCCCCAATACTGTAAAATGATCCAGAATATATTCTCTCACGGTAAAATACTTTTTGATAAAAGCATTTTTCTCCATCCCAAATGCACAAGAAAAATAATTTTGATATGATAAGAGCATGTTTATGTGCACGTGTGAAACGTTAAACTGTGTTTACAATTACGCTGGTTTGTCTAGTCTTTGGCCTCTCAAATTTTAGTGCGGTTTTCCATTTCGAGAGTTAATGCGACTGCTTTTGGTTTTAAAACATCCAGTTTTGGAAACAAAATTTGGATATATAAAATTAATATAAGCTACAATTGTTTTTTCAAATGTTCACGTTCTACTTTCAAAAGTCTTAGTCAAACCACCAGGGGATGTGGTGGGAGATATATCTCATCATTCTTAAACATATATCTCGAGCTCGTATTCGAGGAACGGAGAATCTTTGGTAGGGACTGATTTTCTGGGTGATTTATAAAAATGGTCTTGAACTTTTGCCCTATTTGCAAATTTTAAGTTTAACAAGTTCTTTCCCGTTAACAACACTTTTAAATTTTGATCTTGAAAGTATGTCCATAGGGCAAGCGGGGATCAAAAAATTCAAGACCACCAATTTTTAAGATAATTCGATGTATTTTTCACGTGATTTCCCTTTAGTAGACCATAGGCAACACAAATCCAGATTAGTGGGGCAATGGTTCCCCACCATATGGTTTATAAAAATAATCTTTAGACAAAGATTTAATTTTAACTTAATTTGTTGACTTGAGAAGCGAAGTTGAACCAAATTACAGGTATATAGAAGTGGAAAAGGCAAAAAAAAAAAAAAAAAAAAAAAAAAAAGAGGTCTGTTCAAACAAAAGTATAATTTTTTAAAGACAACACGTTTTGTGACGAATGGGAAAATGATTATATGATGTATGATTATAGGTACAAGGAGCCAGAATAGAAACAAAAGAAGTCTTGTTGAAAGTAAAAGTATAAATAATTTAAAGAGAACGCGTTATGTAAAGAATGGGAAATGATTCCATGATCTAAATTTAAGAATTATTTAATTAAGGTTTTACGCAATTTGCTCGTGCTGGAAGCCCTATTAATTATTTTTCTGGTGATGTTGCAGCTTTAATTATAGCCATGTGATGAAAATACTCCGAATTTGTATATAAGTACTAGATGCCATGGCCACACTTCTTTTGTTAAATAGACCACCACATATTGTTTGTACATACCAAAGAAGAGATTAATCAAACTAAAGGATGCAAAAGAAGTTTTATTTAGCATCTTGATTGTGGATGAAAGAACGTCCATCGAGGTCAGATTTTCATAACACTTTAGCTTCTTGCACTTCATTTTACTTCCAACATGATTTGGCTTGTGATTTATCTTTACAAATTGTCTTCTATATATAGATGTAGTATTCTGTATATTTTATCTTTCTTTCAATCTTGAAAACCAGGATATACATAAGATGGTAAAATTTGAGCCTGGATCACTCATGTGGTTTTACATAATTCTTAGAATAATTAGCCAGAGCCGGTTGAAGGGTAAAGCCAGTGAAGCAAGGATTTTAGTCTCCAGTTTATGGCCCCACCTTTTAATTAGTAATAGGTTTATATACTATTTTTCTAGATGTTGAGTATTAATGTAAAAGTATTACTTATAATTTCTTAATAAAAAATATGTTTGAACAATTTGAAGCGTCTAAAACGTATTTTTGGTTTTCTATTTAGTGGTAAAAATTGAGATGATTAAATGATAAGGGTATGAAAAAAATATTACCTTAACCTCGAAAGTTTATTAAAATATAGTAATAGTCACTATGAGTTTTGATGGTTTAGAATTATTTTTTCGAATTAAAAGTGTTAAGGAAATAGTATAAGTAGAATATAATACTCTATTCTATGCATTCATTCTTTTCCAAATGCATATATTGCTTACAAAATAATGTTAGTTATCCATGTAACAATTGCCTTTGCGAAACGAAGTTTCCAAAAGTAAAATTGATAAAATCTTATGTACAATCAACAATGTCTCAAGAGAGATTAAATAAATTAGCTACTTTATCTATTGAGAAGAATTGTTGGAAAAATTGATTAAAAAATAATTAATAACTTTGCATCTCAAAAAGCTAGGAAAGTAGAATGTTCAAATATGCCATTCAACTTTGGAACGGGGCAAAATATGTCCATGTTGTTATAAAATTGGTCTAAATATGCTCTTATTTACTAGTGGCGGAAGCTTTCCAACACATGACCTTTTTCAAAATAGAAAAGGCTCAAATTTGCTCTTGAATTTTGCAAAATGGTCCAAGATAGACCGTCCGAATGCGAGGTGATTTTTTTTGTGGAATTGCATTTTTGTATGTTCATTGTGAGAATGTCGTCGAGGTAAAGTGGTGGTCCTAATGATGGTTTTCGAGTACTGGAGAGAATCAATTGTTATAGTGGTGATTCATTTAGACCAATGATGATAATTGAAAAATGAAACATGAATAATTTCTCTAAGTTCAGGACAAATCTGAATATTTGATATGTCCTACTAGCAGTCTAGCACTAAGATAGTAAAACTTCTTTTGATGATCATATTTATAGGCATGTCTACACTTCCAAATTACCCAGCAGATGCCATAAAGGTAGTATGCAAAATCAACTTGTGCACGAGGTTTCTTGGTAAGTCAAAACAATAAATAGATTCATAACAAAAATAAAAACGAATAAAAGATAACATCTGAACTAGAACTAAATATATATTATACTGTTAAGAGTTTTGTGCCATAAATTACAGGAACTGCAAGATTATTATGTGGTTGATGTGCTAATTGAAAACATAGCTCACATTATCCTTTCATTTTAAGGGCTAAAACAAATTCTTGTAGAAAACCAGGTGGTATTCATTTCATGAAGCTTTTGAATGATGAAACTTATCAATTTCTCTCTATGAATCACATTTACATACGATAAGACCTCTTAAAATTACCGTACCTATAAAAAAACATAGAAGAAGAAGAAAGAAAAAGGACCTCTTAATTGCCCCTTGTAATCCTAAAAGCCTAATTACGATACTTGTAGAAAAAGAAAAACTTACAAACAATCGTTGTTCCATATGAAAAGACATGCTATTCTATTGAATGAAAACTATCTCATTCAATCCAATTCTCTTCTTCACTTTTGCTATTTTATTACCACTTATATTGCTACTTTTTGGACTGTCAACATCTGCTTCAACTCTAGTTTTTATTTTTATTTTTTTTATTTTGTAAAAAAAAGAGATGAAATATGCGATACTGACGAGTTGCAATTTGGCTTCACGTATTTGTCCATGGTATGGGTCTCTGGGAGTTGGTATTATGTACTCACTTCCCTTCCTTTTTTGCTCCATCTATTTTGACTTGACATTCCCCTTAAGAAAATATTTATTACGGAACTATTTTACTAAATTAATCTTATTAAATAATACTACTACTAGTATTTTATTGTGTTACATAATGATAGAGGCAATTTTAAAAGATTTTCTTGATTTGTTAAAATGGACCAGTAAAAATCTCTACTTTTGTATAATGGGACAAATAAAATGGAATGGAGTATGCACTTTTTTATCATACTTATTACTGCAAATTGGACAGCAAACGGACAAAAACAAGGACAATCCATGTTGCAACTTTCTCCAAGATGACCATAAAGCGTTAAGACGCAAACGATAGATATATTGGTTCCTTTTACTAACCTAAAATATAATCAGATCTAAAAAGAAAAAAAATTCGGATCGGTTTTCTCTATTTACTTTTTCGTTAAAATTTTCTTCCTTTTGCAAAGTTAATTATGTATGGCCGGCCTTTCTAGTTAAATAATTGTATTACAACAACAATAGGGTTGGAAAAGAAAAGTGACCAGCCTAGCTATGATAACTACTACCAAACCAAAAGAACAAATAAAGACTGGAAAGAAAGCAAGAAACAATATCATGTACCATTATAAAGCAATAAGGACACTATTAGCCAGAGTCATCATTTTTGGAACACTTAATAAAGTGTTATGGTGGATTGTGTCATTTTCACAATCACCATTAAAGATTTTCATGCAACAAACAAAACTCTTATATTATTTAAGTAGATTATGAATTGGGAAATCGGGGTCCATGGAAATCAATTTGTACCACCTTATTATGTATAAATATTGTGATTTGTAAGTGAATATTCCATTCTGGTCAGAACGGAGTAAGGGAAACCTAAGGTCTCTTTTCTTAGTTACTAACTTAATAATTTGGTACCTCCTTTGTGCTTGCAGGAACAGACCATTGAGCATTTTTTCTGTTCTTTTAGAAGAGAAAAAGAATGAGTTCTTCATCTGAAAAGGCGTTAGAAAATAAAAACAGAAAGTCAATAGCTATTATTTGCAGATATGCTGATGGAAAAGACATTTTATTGATGTGTCTGGGCACAATTGGAGCCATCGGAGATGGGGTTTCAACAAATTGTTTGTTGGTATACGTTAGCCATCTTTTTAATAGCTTGGGTTATGGTAAGACTCAACAGAACAATGAGAATTTCATGGAAGAAATTGAAAAGGTTAGCCTTTAAAATTTAAAGTTTGAACCCTTTAACGAGTACACCCATTTTTCTATTTTCTCTTTGTAATATCTTTGCTTTCTGGCTATGTTCTCTACAGTGCAGTTTATATTTTGTACTATTGGGATTGGCAGTCATGGTTGTGGCCTTTATGGGTAAGTTTCAACATACTCCGCTTTTTTCCAGCTTGGTTGCTGCTCCCTCTAGTCCAAATTTATGTGACACTTTTTGTTTTTTTGAGATTTAAACTATATAAATTTTGATAAGTATTTTCATTATATTGACATAAGAAAAATTGCCACGTATAGTTTTTGAATATCTAAATTTTAATTTTTAAAATATTTAGTTGATCTAATTCAATTTAATTTTAAAAATTAATCAAAATGACAGGAAATACCGTACATGTTTCGCCAACAACAGTGTCTATTGTTCATATGTGTAAGATTTAGTAGCTTTCACCAACATCTAATAAGACCTTGAAGGATAAAGTGCGAAGTTCATTCAAAAAAACCCTAAATGAAATTGGTGGCAAATATGTTAATCAACAGATATACTACCAACATGAAATTGGAGAAGATCATCCTTGACATAAATCAGTGTGACAATATAGCATCTGTGAATATAACTCACTGTTTTAGAGAGGCTAATCAAATAGCTGACTTTCTCTCTAGATTGGCATCCTCTAGTGGAAACAGAACCTTCTACTCCTCTCATCAACAATTCCCCAGAAAGGTTAAAGGTTTAATTCCAACTAGATAAATGACAATTTCCTTCCATGAAAAGAAGATATGAAAAATGCAACTTTTTGTTAGTTAAGAAGCTTCTTGCTTATAGGAAATGATATTGTATAAAAGTTTTTGTGTAGAGTTAGAGGGTTGGTGCATGTCTCCCTCTAACTCTTGTGCTTTTTTGGATGAATGGACATGGTAGGAAGTCAATCCTAACCCCCACACTAGGGGGTCACAACTCTGGTGATGACTTTAAGAAACTTAGAACCCTAGAATCCCCATGAAGAACACAAAGGATATTGTATCCAACATTTACGAAGTGGGTCTGATTTAATTAATATTTGCAGAAGGTTACTGCTGGAGCAAAACGAGCGAGCGGCAAGTGCTAAAAATTCGGTACAAGTATTTGGAAGCCATTCTTAGGCAAGAAGTTGGTTTCTTTGATTCACAAGAAGCTACCACTTCTGAAATCACTAACAGCATTTCAAAAGATACTTCTCTTATCCAAGAAGTTCTTAGTGAAAAGGTATAAACATTTACTCCCTCCGTCTCATGTCTACATTTTCTTTTACATGCCCCTTAAAAAACATTAATTAGGAAGGGTTTTTAACTATTTTACTCTTCATTGACATTTGAACAATCATAACATTACCCCATAATTGAGGCGTTTGTAGTCTTCAAGAACAATAACTAGAAGGTGAAATAGGAAAAAAATAATTAATTTTGTCTTGAACTTCTAAAAACGACAAATAATTTGAGACAACTATTTTTAGAAACCATGACAGATAATTTGAGATGGATGGGGTATTAACCTTGAATCATATATACATATATAAAATTTTCTATTAAAGAAACAGTGACTTTTGGTCAGTCGAAAAACTATTTTGGTAACTTTAAAGTCATAATTTTGCTTTGGTGCAAAAATTATTTCTAACTCTAGCATGTTTTATTTTATGTATTCAGGTACCCCTATTTTTGATGCATACAACAGTCTTCATCTCAGGAATTGGATTTTCAGCCTACTTCTCATGGAGGTTGGCTTTAGTTGCCTTACCAACAATAGTTCTCCTCACAATCCCTGGTTTAATCTATGGAAAATATCTACTTTATTTGTCGAAAAAATCCTCGGAGGAATACAGCAAAGCAAATGCTATTGTAGGGCAGGCTCTTAGCTCCATTAAAACAATATATTCATTTACTGCTGAGAAGAGTGTGATTGAAAGGTATTCATTGATTCTTGATAAAACCATAAAGTTGGGAATGAAACAAGGAATTGCAAAAGGACTTGCTGTTGGTAGCACAGGGCTATCCTTTGCAATATGGGCTTTACTTGCTTGGTATGGAAGCCATTTGATTATGCATAGAGGTGAAACTGGTGGCAGAATTTATGCTGCTGGAGTTTCTTTTGTCTTGGGTGGACTGTAAGTGCCTTTTATTTAATTCTTCTAATTCAGTAATTTTTTTAATAACGCATGCCCTTACAAGTAACAATTGACTTATTTTTGTTTTTGGTATATCTTGGAAAAAACGGTTGAAGTAAACCTACAAATTTAAATCTCTAGAGTTCATGCGTTTGATGTTATTCATATTATTAATAGGAAATCTAGGTGCATGAATTTGATGTTTTCAACGTGGGCTAGTTCATTGTATGTGTATGAAACTATTTTGTAGCATTTAGTCTAGAAGTATCATTTAGCACCTATAAATACCCCTTTTGTGACCTTATAATGTAAGAGTGGAGTTTTTCTAAGAATATAATTGAGCTCAATGTCTCTCTCCCTCTTCTATTCTCTTTGTTTCCTATGATAATATCAAAGGCCGCCTTATATATTTCCAATAATAAAAACGTAGTGTCAATAAAAGAAATTAATCCAGTGCCTAAATTCTTCTCAAAATTGAGTTCTACTCACATTTTCAAATGAATTCAAGAACATATTCGAAAAATACTGACCGCTGGTCGAATTAGATTTTGGGTTCCAAATAACTATAATGGCCGAACCTAATAAAATACTCCCTCTGTTTCAATTTGTTTGAACCTATTTCTTTTTTAGTCCGTGCCAAAATGAATGACCTCTTTCATAATTTGGAAACAAATTCACTTTATGAATGATTTACAGCCACACAAATTTTCAAGGCTTATTTTGAACCACAAGTTTCAAAAGTCTTCCCTCTTTCTTAAATATCGTGTCCAGTCAAATGGGTTCATATAAATTGAAACGGAGGGAGTAGCAATTACCATCCAAAAAGTAACAAGTACTTGGCCATATACTTGAAAACCTTCTATTTGCCAATAGAAATGTTAACCTACTTCCGCACCGGATATGTGTCATTGGGTACCCCACAGTGTTATACAGCCTGTACTAGAACTTTCTTTTAGGCTAAGACATTATGAGAAGCGTAGTTAGTTACATAAAATATTGGTATTGGTAATTATAGCTTGGCATTGATGTCCATCCGACAATATAATATTACATTAAATGATTTATGAGCACAAGAAAAAGGAAATGGAAAGCTGTATTAAACCATGTCAAGTTCTCCAAGCAGGTGTAATTAATTTTGATATGTTATTAAGCGTCATACTTGTCCATTTGAGTATTCGTTGAAATATGAAAATTGGACTGACCAGACTAGAACTAGTTGATTTTCCCGTCAGATAATCTAAGTAAAATGTCATGACTGATTGGATCAGCATAATTTTGATCTCAATTTGGCTAAAAATGTCTATAAACTGCTTTTAATGTATCCAAAAGATATATGGCTGCATTTTATCTGCATTTCTATATTGAGAGACTTATTTGAATTACTCATTCAATATAGATGGAATTTTTAACTTTGATTTTTAATCTAAAAGGTTACAAAGATGCGAACGTTTCATGGAGGACGAGCTATATATATCCCGTGGAATTTGTAAATTCTAATATGCGATCGAATAATAGATAGATTACATGAAATATTAGAAACTATAATTAGGATGTTTTTTGAGTTATTGGTTATAAATTCATACGATTCTGGAAACACCAACTTGTATGTCTCGTATACCTAAAATGAGAATGTTACATAAAAGTCAAATCAGTACGTGAAATGCTCTAAAAGACTGACATGCTAATTAACGTCTATAGATGCGTATCTGAAAATGAGTTTGATTTGGGCATCTGAAATTTATTTTTAACTAATAAATTCAAGTAGAACCATTAGCTCTGTCAAACAGGAATTTCTTTCACCTTAAAGAGATGAGATATCTTAATTATTTCTCTTTAATTCAATTTTATAATAGAAAATATTATGTGTAGATCGCTTGGGATGGCTCTGCCTGAGGTGAAATACTTCACAGAAGCTTCTGTTGCTGCCTCAAGAATATTTGATAGGATTGATCGCGTTGCAGAAATTGATAGTGAAGATACAAGAGGAGTCGTGCTAGAAAATATTAGAGGGGAGGTTGAATTCAGGAATGTCAAGTTCACATATCCTTGTCGCCCAGATAGCGTTGTGCTCAAGAACTTCAATCTTAAAATTGAAGCAGGCAAAACAGTGGCCCTTGTTGGTGCAAGTGGAAGTGGAAAATCTACTGCCATTGCGTTGATCCAAAGGTTTTATGATACTAATGCAGGAGCTATATGTATTGATGGTGTAGAAATAAAGTCATTGCAGTTGAAATGGTTGAGAGGAAAAATGGGGTTAGTAAGTCAAGAACATGCACTATTTGGAACATCTATTAAGGAGAATATAATGTTTGGGAAAGTTGATGCAACCATGGATGAAGTTGTCGCTGCAGCAATGACAGCGAATGCTCATAATTTCATCACGCAACTTCCACAAGGATATGAGACCAAGGTCAGTTCACAATTTTGTGACATTATAGTACTAGGTAGATTACTACAACCTATACACCACAAAAAAAAAAATGGAATTAACTATGAACTTCCTCATTAGTCCGTCGCTAAATTGCTCTTAGCTAAAAGAATTTTATGATAATCCATCGCTAAATAGGATTAGTGACGAATTTTTGTTGTTTAGCTACGGAATTTGTCTGTCACTAATTCCTGTTTTTTTAGTAGTGATATAACAACAAAAATATATAGATGCTGGTGATGTGATCATACGCTGTTCTAATTGTGAGTACAGATTGGTGAAAGAGGAGCACTTCTATCAGGTGGTCAAAAGCAGAGAATTGCAATTGCTCGAGCCATCATAAAGAATCCTGTAATTCTTCTGCTTGATGAAGCCACAAGTGCACTTGATTCTGAATCAGAAACACTTGTCCAAAATGCCTTGGATCAAGCCATCCTTGGGAGAACTACACTGGTAATTGATCTTTATTCTCTTATATGCTTTTCAATAATAAGTTGGTCTTCAAAGAATAGTAGAAAGATAATGAGGTCGGTCCCTTGATGATCAGGTTGTTGCCCACAAGCTATCTACAGTCAGAAATGCAGACCTTATTTCAGTAGTAAGTAATGGTTGCATCAGTGAACTAGGGGCACACAATGAGCTTATGGAGAAAAATGAGCAGTATGCAAGACTAGTAAAACTTCAAAGACAATTTAGTTCTATCGATCAAGAACAAACTGCTGAACCTCGTATTTCTTCAGTAGCAAGGAGCAGTGCAGGAAGACAAAGCTCAGTAAGATCAAGTCCGGGTGTAATCGGCTCACCTTTGCTCATTGAGGAAAGCCTGGCCCAAGCTTCACCTCATCCTACCCCTTCCTTCTCTCGTCTCCTTTCATTAAACTTACCCGAATGGAAGCAAGGAATTATCGGAATCTTATCTGCCATTGCTTTTGGTTCAGTGCAACCTGTCTATGCACTAACCATAGGTGGAATGATTTCAGCTTTTTACTCACAAAGTCATGAGGAAATGCAATCTAGAATCCAGAAATACTGTCTGATTTTCATCATCCTTTGCCTTGTCTCAGTTCTTCTCAATCTATTCCAACATTACAATTTTGCTTACATGGGCGAACACCTGACCAGAAGAATAAGACTGCGAATGCTCGAGAAAATCTTGACCTTTGAAGCAGCCTGGTTCGACGAGGAGCAGAACTCAAGTGGAGCTTTATGTTCTCGATTGAGCAATGAAGCAGCCATGGTGAAATCCCTTGTTGCTGATAGAGTTTCACTCTTGGTCCAAAGCACTTCAGCCGTCACTGTTGCTATGGTAATGGGGCTAATTGTGGCTTGGAAACTTGCACTAGTTATGATCGTTGTCCAACCACTCACGATTCTCTGCTTTTACACGAGAAAAGTCTTGCTATCCACTATCACGGGTAAATTCGTTAAGGCACAATATCGTAGTACTCAAATTGCTGTAGAGGCTGTATATAATCATAGGATTGTGACGTCGTTTGGGAGCATACAAAAGGTCCTTGACATATTTGATGAGGCACAAGATGAGCCAAGGAAGGAGGCTAGGAAGAAATCTTGGTTAGCTGGTATTGGTATAGGATCAGCACAAGGTCTAACTTTCATTTGTTGGGCCCTAGATTTTTGGGTTGGTGGAAAGCTAGTTAATGCTGGGGAAATATCAGCTGCTGATGTCTTCAAGACTTTCTTTATATTAGTCAGCACTGGAAAGGTAATAGCTGAAGCTGGAAGCATGACTTCTGATCTCGCCAAGGGCTCAACAGTAATTGCTTCTATCTTTTCCATTCTTGATCGAAAATCACTTATTCAAGGATCCTATCATGAGGTAAGACAATCAATGGCACTCTAAATACTTTTATATGTTGACTTTAATTCATACTCACTACAAAAAAAGGACTTTGTTGCTAAATTGCTCGTAGCTAATGGAATATTTTGATAATCAGTAACTAAATAGGATTAGCGACGATAGATTTGTCTGTCGCTGTCGCTACTTCCTGTTTTTAGTAGTGATTAGTTGAGCTAATAATTTATATTTTACAAATTAGGCAAAGAATAACAGCATCGGGACGAACTTGGAGAAGATGACCGGTCGAATAGAGATGAAAAAGGTTGATTTTGCATATCCAAGTAGGCCTAACAGGCTAGTGTTGCGCGAATTCAGCCTGGAGGTAAAAGCAGGCACTAGCACTGGACTGGTCGGGAAAAGTGGATGCGGAAAATCAACAGTAATTGCCTTGATTCAAAGATTTTACGATGTAGATAAGGGATCACTGAAAATCGATGGGGTAGACATTCGATTACTCGATATAGAATGGTATAGAAGGCACATGGCGCTGGTGAGCCAAGAACCAGTGATATATTCTGGCACCATCCGTGAAAACATTTTGTTTGGCAAACTTGATGCATCAGAATATGAGGTGGTGGAAGCTGCAAGAGCTGCCAATGCACATGAATTTATTTCGTAAGTATGCTTTTAATGATGGAGTAGTAACTAGCAAATGAGTTTATTAAGTACTTCACTGCAAAAAAAAAAAAAAAAAAAAAAAAAAAATGAGAAAAGAGAAAAGAATTAGGTACAAACTTCGTCTCTAATCTTCCGCCGCTAAATAAATTGCTCATAGCTAACAAATTTTTGTGATTATCTGTCGCTAAATAAGATTAGCGATGAATTTTGTAGTTTAGCTACAAAATTTATCTATCGCTATTTTTTTAGCTAAAATTACAATCAAATACCATTCGGTGATTTAGTTTACAACAAATGTACATAGTGTATAAACAGTGTCTACTTTATATATATATATATATATATATATATATATATATATATATATATACTCCCTCCGTTTCAATTTATGTGAACCTATTTGACTGGGCACCACATTTAAGAAAGAGTGAAGACTTTTGAAACTTGTGGTTCAAAATAAGTCTTGAATAGTTGTATGACTGTAAATCATTTTATAAAGTGAATTTGTTTCCAAATTAGAAAAGATATCATTTATTTTGACACAGACTAAAAAAAAAATAGATTTACATAAATTGAAACAGATGTAATATATATCTCGCTAACATACTATGTGAAGGTAGTAAGTTAGCAAGCTCCCTGTTTATTAACTTCCTTAAATGCCCTTACTATTTTTTAAGAGCACACTAAAAATAGGGACTGTTTCGTCATTTGACCAAAAAGTCCCAATTCATTTTCCTCTCCCTTGTATCACCCAAAATTCACTTCACTGTACCAGCAGGAAAAGAGACCAAGCGGGCAGCCATGGTTCTTCTCCGTCATTCCATGTTCTTTTTGTATTTTTCTCTTCTTCTAATATTGACTAGTTTAGCATCTACCATTATCACCTCTACAGTGAATATTTCAACCTTTTTATGCACTGCAGAAAAAAACACTTATTCTCCTTTTTGGCTTGTTCAGTCGCTGCTAAATGTCCTTGGTTGAATACGAACAAAAGTATGTTACTCAGACGGTACTGCTTAATATAACCTATATATGTATGCGTCTCTGTTTTAATTAGATTCTTGAAAATTAAGCTTTCCTTTGTCTGAACAAATAGGAACGTGATTCAGGAAGAACTTAAGCTTGAATGTTGAAAATGCTATTTTCTCTATTTAATGCATTATTAGTTCATAAGGGCTATTGGTATGTGGATTCAAGTGGTTCAGAAATTTTTGCTCCGTTTATTTACATGATAGTGTTGGAAATCAAGAGATAGAATGAGAAGTGGGGATAAATTGAAGCTCCAATTGTTAAAATTGAATCTGAAATGGGGAATCACAGAGATGAATTGGGGCTTTTTGATCAAATGACGAAACAATCTCTATTTTTAGTCTGCTCTTAAATACTAGTAAGACATTTAAGGAAATTAATAAATGGGGAGTTGCTAACTAACTACCTTCATGTAGTATGTTAGCAAGTAAGTTAGCAAACCCTATATATATATATATATATACACACACATACTCTATACACAATATATACAGGCGAAGTGTATACTTAGACTATGTTGGTAAACTAGTTGGTTAAAGGGTACATTTCCCTGAGTTTCCCTTTTTTTAAATAGTGCTTGTAGAGTATACTAACTAAACCATGCTTTATGTATACGTAGGTCCCTGAAAAATGGATACGACACAGAATGTGGAGATAGAGGTGTGACAATTTCAGGAGGGCAAAAGCAAAGAATCGCCATTGCTAGGGCGATTATACGGAACCCCACTATACTACTTCTAGACGAAGCAACGAGTGCTCTTGATGCTCAGTCAGAGCAACTTGTGCAGGAAGCATTGGATCAACTAATGGTTCGAAGAACAACAGTGGTTGTGGCTCACCGGCTTAATACCATCAGGAATTTAGACTCCATCGCTTTTGTTTCAGAAGGGAAGGTGTTGGAGAAAGGAACTTATTCACAACTAAAGGAAAAGAGGGGGGCATTTTTCAATCTTGTCAAACTTCAATCCACATAATTATATAGTTAAATTGCCTCGTTATGGAGAGTAAATATGGATAGTGTGTAAGTTCTAAATTTTGGGTATAAATGATAATCGTTGTGCGATCTCAAATGGGAAAAAAGAAATATCAACTCCCACCACTAAAACAGAAATCCGCACTTGACATCTCAATAATAAGAAGTTAGAAAGTAAGGCATTTAATGCGGGTGTCTATATATGTATTAGTTTCTGGACACGTGTAATGCACATGTGTTTCATCAACAACAATAACATAGCTAGTGTATTCCCACATAGAGGTGTGTCTCATCAAATAGTACTATAGATGGTATAAATCGATTGATTTGATTGTTGAACGGTAAATGATTAACGAGTTACATTTTGATGTTATTAGGTGCAAACATATAAAAAATGAACATGAAAAAGTTAAATACCGAATAAGCTAGTTTTCCCTAACAAAATATGTTTGACGATGACTTTAAAATCCAGAATATATGAAATAGATTTAAGAACCTCGTGATAATCTATATCTATAGTTATATTATATTAAAAGCATGAACTCACTAACTTAAAAGTCAAATTACTAAAATGTCCCTCTTGTTATTTACCTAACTAGCCTATTTAGTTTAAATTTAAAAAGCCCAACAGCCAAGCAACCGGTCATATGCCCTCGGTACGGTCGGTCACAACTGATCATATTAATTCTATTACCAAATTACTATCGGCCGCAAATTCATTATTCAATTCTAAAGGCACTGTAATATTGAGATTCATTTTCTTACTCTATGCGCGACAACTGCTGCATATGTTTCACATCTCTTATCACATTTACGAAAATAATAGGCGTGAAAAATACTGTGTAAATTAATTTACTACATGTGGCAATGCAAAGGAGATCCTTAAAGCAAGTATGTCTTATAATTTCATGCAATCACTTGTCTCCTATGTAAATTAAATTTAGTCTATTGATTTATAACAGAGGCAGAGTCACTGTTATGAAGAAGAGCTCTGCTGCCAAATGGCCAAAATACTTCACTTGTGGAACAGTTTTGTCAAAGTGCGCTCACACAATGAATTCTGAGAGTAAATCAAGAGAACTTTATGCATCTTGTTGTTTTGTCCAAATCGTGAATAAAATACACAAGGACAGGGCATCATATATCCTGTGTACTACTTTTTAGAAAAGTCAGAACAATGCAATAGATTTTTCAATCACAAGAATTCATTTTTTATTTGGAAAAAATCATTGCATTTAAAATTCTTTCTTAATTCTTCTGTTATAGAGAGAATGCTATTTGTTTATATTTGAAAATGTTGTATCTTTAAACTTCTCATTTTCCTCTTAATTTCATTATCTCATAAACATAAATTATATTTTTCAAGGCATTACTGGTGCGTCATATCTCAAAGATATCTGCGTAGGACCAGCCTTTCAACTAAGAAAATTACGTTGTCAATAAGAATGAAAACACAGGAAGGAATTTAATTTCTCAAGAAACACATGAACTTGAAGAAATAGATGCAACAATCAGTTGAGGAAGAAAATAATTCACAAAGATGTATACGAAGGTAGAGGACTAAAAGAAACCATGATGATCGACGTTCATTAACTAATAAAAAAATTAAAGTTGAAGAAGATTCAGGGTCTTTCTAATACGCTATGCTATCTTATGTTTTGATGATCTGACAAATCCTAAAGAACCAGATATGATCAGGTTCATTTGTTGAATTTGGTCAACTTCTTGATATCTCAATCACTCTACACAAGCCTAAAGGAACTAGATATGATCAAGTTCACTTGTTGAATTTTAGTCAGCTGCAGGATATGACAGACCACATATGTTTTCAGAGGGACCAAATGAGATCAGGTGCACCTGCGATTTGCTTGGTCAAACCTACAACTGTAAAGCTGCTGACACTGTAGCTCTATAGCAGTGCAGTAGTATATTAGCAGAGTGGCTTGACCAATGGTCCAAAGTTTATGGGCTGTCATCTTCACTCTCTTTTTTCTACATATACAACATCATGTTGAAGTGAAGAATTATGCTTGCACAATAAAATTGCTCACATCCCAAGTGCAAGTCTCCACATCTTGAGGTGCTCTCAAGAACAAAGCCTCAACAAGCCGAAGGACAAGATCCCAAAACTGAAGATGCTTTAAGTCCTTGGGTTGTTGAGTCTTTGTTCTTTAAATTGTAAACCTACTCTTCTCTAAAAAGAAGCTATTTGTAGGTCTCTCAAAGTCTCAAAAGTTGCTTGTAGGAAGTTTATCTCTTCAAGCTTTTAAGTGGTACACTAGGCTAGAGTTAGTCTAAGTGTATTAGTATAAGGTTGGCTAGAGTTAGTCACTGTATTGAATTCTCAAAGGGTGCCTTTGAGTGGTGCATTAGGCTAGAGTTAGTCTAGGTGTATTAGTTTGCTTGGCTCGAGGTAGTCAAGTGATGCTCACAATGGAGGCATTGTAAGGGTTGAGGGACTAGTTCCTAGGTTGCAATGAGTTGTAAGCTAAAGTTGCTCGTGCTAGTAGAGTTGAAATCCTACGTGGTAGGTCGTGGTTTTTAATCTCTTGAGCAAGAAGCTTTTCATGGTAAAATCTTGTGTTATTTACCTACTGCACTGTCTGAGAGAACTGGTAGACAACCAGGTCTTTCCATATACTATTTGGTGAACACACTATTTATATCAATTGGTATCAGAGCAGGTTCTTTCTAAAAGGCTAACACCTAGAAAGGATCCTTCTCATGGATAGTTCACTTTACCGAAAAGAAGGACGGTATATCACAAGACCACCAAGATTAAAATAGAAACCACCATGAATGGTGGAATGCAAGATTACGTGGTATTTTTCATCGTTGAGGATTCAGAAGCGTGTGATAGCATATCTGATGACTACTATATTCCTATGAATATAGATCTGATTGATGTCAAAACAAGATCTAAAGATAAGAAAGGAATATGATAGATCTAACCTAAAAGCTATGAAAGTATGGAGGCAAAAGGAAAGACTCAGGCTTTCTTGGTGACTGCCAAAAGTGATTCTAGTGGTAACAAGTCTGGCATGGCTTACTATCGCTCAGAGATCTAAAAAAAAAAGTTCAATTACCTTGAATCAAGCTCCTCTCAGAAAATTCAAAAAAAAAAAAAAAAACAAGTGATAATATGGAGAAACAGGTTTTGACAGCATAGGAAATTCCTCTAGAAAATCTGAAGTCAAAGACGATAGTGATGAAAATGAAGATGGGGTCCTCCCAAAAAATCAAGGGACTTGGTTCCTTGAATCAGGTTAGTACCTTCAACTATACATTATGTTTTTAAAAGGAAGCTAGAGTGCCTTGTCATTATAACCTTTTCCGCCCTATCTTGAAATAATTAAATGAAACTCCCTCTATAGTCGGATTCGTCCGTCCATGTGTCATTGTCTAAACTCTAGCAACACCATCTTCCTCACAAAATCAAATTATCTCTCCTAAGTCAAAAGACCCTTGATATTCTGGTTCCTCTGATCACTTCAGGCATCAAAATTTCTCTCTGATCATCTTCCTACTAAAACTCCAATATGTTTGAGTCAAAATCTCTTACTCAGGAACCATCCAACCCAGATGCCCTTGATCCACCGTCGAAAGTGCCATCATTCATCAAAACAATTCTTCAAATATCATTCTCCAAATTCCCACCATCCTTCGACCCAAACAATCTCTCTCCACCTTCTTCACACAAAAATTTTAGCTCTATAGGACAGCGAAAGAATCTAACTCCAAAACAATTGGTGACTGAACCTCAGTCCTCAAATGTTGAAGAACGTTCTGCTCTAAATGAGAATAATCAAGGAAATGATATAACTGAAGAAAGGAACAGGATCATCGGACCAGGTTCCAAAGGGGGCAGAGAGGAGGATGAAAAAATAGCAGAAGGTGTTGTTGAAAAGAAAAATCTTGTCAGTAAATCAGATAACTCTGTCCCTCTAAATAAGATAGACAGTCAAGATTCTAACAAAGGACTTTATGAGCTCTCTGTTGACTACTTGTTTGAAGGAAATCTGGTTGTGGGTAAAAGAGATAAATCTAACTTACTATCTAGTGAGGAAGAATAAATTGTCAAAAAAATTCTACTAGCTACTAAAGTGTTGAAAAAGGGGAAAATGATGTTGAGAGACCTGAGAAAAACTTGGAGAAAGCTGGTTACTCTGCTCGGCACAAAGCAAACTCTTCTTTGGTAGAAAACGCCTCAATGATAGGAGAGGGACCAGGTTCGCAAAATATGCCTAGAGATACTATATCTCTGGAAAGGATTTTTTACTGTGAGGAAATAGTGGAAGTCAATTCTCGTGTGATGAATAGTAGTGGAACGTTTGAAAAGGAAAATTGTGAGGATGAACCTATAAGATTCAAACGAATTACAAGGTCCTCACAAGAAGGGGGAATGATCATGTCACGACCCAGCTAGGGGCCGTGACGGGTACCCGGGGCTGACCACCGAGCACCGCTCATTCTACTACTCATCATACTTATTAAGCCTCCTTTTTCGTTCATAAACTCATAATCATAAGAAAATCATTTTCATTGAAGAACATAAATACTTTTATATACATAAGCCCTTTGGCTATCAAAAGATAATGTACACATATTTACGTATATACAGTAGTGACCTTGTGAGACCATATAACCCACACATACGTATCTACGAGTCTCTACTAGAGTACTAGACACATGGACTGGACAAGACCCCGTCGTGCCCAAAATATTTATACATATGTATATACACAAAAGTATAAGCCCGATTAGCACCTCCGGAATAATGGAGTGCTTCTGCAAATCTGCTGATAACTCCTAAAGGTCTGCACCGTCTCCTTGTCTACCTGCGGGCATGAACACAGCGTCCAAAGAAAACGGACGTCAGTACGAATATTGTACTGAGTATGTAAGGCATGAATGAAACAAACATAATAGAGAAATCATAAGTCATGAGGTGAAGGAAAAACCTGCGTGACCTTTAAGGGTGAATAAATTTCATACATATATCACATATACATAATCGTCGTACTTGAACCATCATGGCGAATACATCATCATGTCACATAATTCATCATCGTAGTGTCGTAGCTTCTCATACACATAAAACATTATCCGTATTCGGCCACGTAGGGCTCGACAATATCCGTATTCGGCCACATGGTGGCTCGACAGTATCCGTATTCGGCCATGTAGTGGCTCGACAATATCACATACATATCTTCCATATTCGGCCACGTAGTGGCTCGACCATATCACATGCATCACACAAGGATCAATATATCTCATCATCATCATTGTCATCATATACATCTCATAAGCTTATCGTAACCTTTCATTAATGCACACATTTAAATTTAAAGACAATCTATGAAAATCACATCGTATTCGTAGCATGAATTTCGTATAATTATCGTATGATAGTCTTTATAATATTTGGGCTTAAGCTCATCATTTCCATAGCATATCTCTTACCTTTATCTCACATGAAATCCTTTATGAACATAGACTCGTAGTTTCTCGAAACATTGGTCATAGGACATGCATTGAGGCTTATGAATAATCTATAACAATGTCGGGGTGACGTAAGGTCGAGAACCCCCGCTTATATTATGAACGTTTATGAGTATCGTGCCTCGCCTTGAAGGAAATAGAGCATAAGGCGAGTGTTAACAAAGATAACATCATGCCAAAATTTCTTGAATCGTTGTACTCTAGCTCATTATCATCGCCATCATATTCGTATGTAATTCAATATATTGAAGGACTCATAGGCTTCGTTTTGTAGAAGGATTATATAAGACTTGAAGGATTCATGCCTTTTGAAAGAAAAGATAATCCTTACATACCTTTTCCTTTAGCTATTCTACCGCTTGATCGTTCCTCTTCAATATTCGCGTCTTTACCTTCAAGAGAATTCACATCAACGTCAGTTAATCGACTATAAGAACGTGTGACTATTTTCTAGGGAAAATTGGGCAGCATTTACTTTGTTGCTACTACTTTTCCCATGTTTCATTTCAACTACCAAACATTCACAACAACACTCACAATATCGTATCAACAATCGTCATTTATCTACATTTACCACATTCCACCATTTTTCTCCAATTTCTCCACATTTACGTGTTTTAGCTCATCATCGCATTTTATCATACATCACACCTATTTTATGGTCTACACATCATTTATAACATATTCATACTCACAACACACTAACATTCATGATTCAATTCAACTACCATTCACTCATGGCACTATTCATTCATTTATGATCCATTTGCTATGCTTCTCTACAATTCGGGTATCTTAACCTTCCAATACCTTAAACAACATGAAATGGTCATGAAACTTACCTTGGATGATGGTTGAACAAGTCTTGAGTGGATTTTCTCCTCTAGCACCAAAACCCTATCTCCTCTCTTTTGGTTTTCTTTGAGGAAGATGAACTTTACTTGGGTTTCATACACTTTGATTCATGGATTATGTGTTGTTGATCTTAGTTCCCCTTTGATTTCTCTTGTAGTTGAAGAGTAGGGAGGGTTCTAGATGTTTCTTGAAGTGTAGAGCGAGAGTGGAATGAAAAATGAAATGAAAAAGGGGTCCTTATACTTAAACTTAAATTTGCCCGACCATATTATACGGACCAAGCATACGGTCCGTACTATTTATACAAACCGTATGTGTGGCCGTATGTTTGGTCCAGTCTCTGGTGGCCTTCTTGGCCAATTATACGGTCCAACATACGGCTGGTACAATTTATACGGTCCTTAGGTTGGGCCGTATAATGCCCAGTGATTCCGTTTTCGTTCTCGTCGCCTCGCTTGATCTCTGATCCTTATGGAACCTTCGTGGCACTTGTTTAACATCTCAATATCAATCTTAGGGTCGTTATTACTCTTCTCTAAGACATCATTATGCCATCATAAACTTGTTGCTCGAAATCCTTATCCAATACACAATATATGGCTTTGCTTTCCTTAACAACTTTCTTTCCTTGCATTACATGCCTTTAAAATCTCATTGAGGGTCATCTAATACTCTTTCTTACTCGTTAAAACATCGCATATGCTATGTCCTCTACTATCCTGTTCCCTGTACATATACGGGGGATTTTTCCAAGGTGTAACAGATCATTAAGACAACTGAGTCTAGACAGGGACCAATTACTAGGAGAAAAGATAAGGCACAATTGGAGAGGAATGTGGAAGATAGCCTAAGAAAGCGCATTTTGAGAAAAGAAGATAAAGCAGTAAGAAGGGCCAGGGTTATAGCAGATGAGGTGGAAGCATTACTTGTTAAAAGGGCAGACTGTATGGAGAATGTGAGAGGAGAGGAAAGAGAATTAGAAGAGAACAAAGTTGCTTTCTTAAGAAAGAATGCAAAGAAAGGAAAACATGGAAAAATTAAATCCAGGAAGATAGTTAAAGAGAAAACTGAGACCCAGGAAGTAGGATCAGAAGCCAAAAGTCAGGACTCTCAGCAGAGGAAAATAACTCGCTCTCAAAATAAGATATCTAAGAATGGGATAAAGTAACCTGATTCTTCTTCCAAGAAATAGAGGGTAGAGTTGAAAACGTCTGAAAGAAAGGAGATTCTCAAAACTCAAGAGGTGTTGAGAGGTAGAGTCTTTGATCCAAAAATAGCCCTCAAGCCTGGAATGAGACAATTGATTGAGATAATTGAATTGCAAAAATAGGGATATTTGTTTAAACCCCAGTTTCTATGATTTGTAAGGTTGAAGTAGCTGAATTCTATACCAACTTAATTGTGTCTGATAGCTCTCTTCTGCTAGCTATAAATGGAGTCAAGTTCGCACTTGATGAACAGATACTTGGAGGAATCCTTCAAGTCCCGACTGATGCGTTAAGTTCAGTCAAGAATAGCTCTGCATTATCTCATTTCCTGAACATCACTATTAAACATGAAAGATATATAGAAGGAGAGAGGGCTTTCAAGAAACAACTTAAGCCTAAATACCAATTGATGTTTGAATTGGTTAACAAAGTCATTCTGCTTCGCTCAGGAAGAAGACAATGGCTGGCATTCCTGATCTATTACTGATGGAAGCCCTAGCCAGCTTTACCCCTATTAACCTACCGACACTTATGCTTGAGCATATGATTAAGGTGGATACTATCAAGGATGGTAGAAATGGGTTACCATATGGCTCCCTTCTTACCAAAGTCTTCTAGTACTTCAAAATACAAGTTAGGGAAGGAACTTCAGATACAAGAATGCACATGTTCAGTGAATACACCTTGGAAGAATGCGATTGTATACCAAAGAAAGGAAGCGTGGGAAATACATCGGTAATCTCAAACTATATTGATTCTCAAGAAAAGGAAAATGAGGAGATTAACAAGTTGGCACTTTTCTGGATCAAAAAAATACTGAAATTGCCTTTCCAAAAGCTAAGATGCAACAGAATGCACAGGATGGAGAGGGAACTGATTCTGTAAAAGAGTTTAAGGAAGAAAATGTGAAGCTAAAGACTAAGGTAGATGCCCTTCAAAAGAAAGTAAATGAACTTACTCAACAGCTGGTTGATGATCATCACACGATAGATGAGCGCCTTGACAAGCTTTTTTCAAGACTTTAAATGAAATTCTTGCTCCATCTTTCCTCTCTTACTCTTCAATCCTGCCTTCAAGATTTTTCCTGTCCTTCTAATCCTTGGACTTTCCTCTATCCCTATCCTTTGTAGGTTGTACAAAGTTTTGACATCTCTATATGTCCTTAAAACTTTTGTTATGCTGATTGGTGCTACATTTTTTTTTTGCTGATGGACATTACCTCTCTGTGATTATGAAACATTGTCTAACTGTGCTCATATCAATGTTGTATTTAATCATGGTTTGATATGAATGACCTCATTTTTTTTTAATGATGACAAAAGGGGGAAAATGATATGATATGGTATGTGGATGTGCCATATGTAAAGAAATTAAAGGGTTGATCGCTACTATCTTAGAAGAATGGTCTTGTTCTCAGGGGAACAAGTGTGCGAATCTGATCCTATGTAAAGAAATTAAGGGGTTGATCGCTGCTATGTTAGAAACTGTGTTTGTCATCATCAAAAAGGGGGGAAAGTGATACGCGATGATGTCTTATGTTTTGATGATCTGACAAACCCTAAGGAACCAGATATGATCAGGTTCACTTGTTGAATCAGTCAACCTCTTAGTATCTCAGTCACTCTACACAAGCCCTAAAGGAACCAAATATGATCAGGTTCACTTGTTGAATATTGGTTAGCTGCAGGATATGATGGACTACATATGTTTTCAGAGGGACCAAATGAGATCAAGTCCCCCTACTATTTGCTTAGTCAAATCTACAACTATAAAGCTCCTGACACTGTAGCAGTGCAGCAAGACATCAGCAGAGTGGCTTGACCAATGGTCCAAAGTTTATGGGCTGTCATCTTCACTTTTTTTTCTACATAGACAACATCATGTTGAAGTGAATAATTATGCTTGCACAATAAAATTGCTCACATCCCAAGTGCAAGTCTCCACATCTGGAGGTGCTTTCAAGAACAAAGCCTCAACAAGCCGAAGGACAAGATCCCAGAACTGAAGATGCTTTAAGTCTTGGTTGTTGAGTCTTTGATATTTTTGTTCTTTAAATTGTAAACCTACTCTTCTCTAAAAAGTTGTTTGTAGGTATCTCAAAGTCTCAAAAGTTGCTTGTAGGAAGTTTATCTCTTCAAGTTTTTGAGCGGTACACTAGGCTAGAGATAGTCTAAGTGTATTAGTATGAGGGTGGCTAGAGTTAGTCACTGTATTGAATTCTCAAAGGGTGCCTTTGAGTATTACACTAGGCTAGAGTTATTCTAGGTGTATTAGTTTGCTTGGCTTGAGGTAGTCAAGTGGTGCTTACAATGGAGGCATTGTAAGGGTTGAGGGACTATGACAGTTAGTTCCTAGGTTGCAACGAGTTGTAATCTAAAGTTGCTCGTGCTAGTGGAGTTGAAATCCTACGTGGTAGGTCTTGGTTTTTAATCCCTTGAGCAAGGAGTTTTTCACGATAAAATCTTATTTTATTTACCTACTGCACTGTCTAAGAGAACTGATAGACAACCAGGTCTCTCCATATACTGTTTGGCGAAGGCACTGTTTATATCACTTTCTCTATACTAAAATAAACTGTGAACTTATTTAATTTTTGAAGTTGTATTTGTCGAGAAAGTATAATTGCTAATATGTCAATTTCTAAAGGTCTTGGACATGGCAGAGCAACCTAAATGGATGCATACACCATGAATATTGTTTATGAGAATGTATCAAGTGAGATATATGTTTCATTACATATTTATATCTCATAAAATCAAAATAAGTAAGAAAATATTATTGTATCTGATTAAACTTTTATGGTTCATTTTCGTACATAAACAATATCCAATCATCTTAACCTCGACAAACAAGTTAATGTATAACGAGGCCATGTTAATTAATCATTCACGGAAACTTATACATTATTATATTATGTATAATTATTTGTTCGAAGAAATTTTCATGACGTTGACATTATTTTACAAATCATATACTACATAACTCGACATACACGTGCGATGCACGTGACAAGAAACTAGTTTTTTTGTAATAATATAAAGGGAATGAGATTTACATACTGTGAAGAGCTTCATAAACTCAATTAGAAAGGTTGAAAATCGTTAATATATGAAAAGAGAGAAAAATATAACACATTGCTAGTGATATTGATGTGCCGTGAATTTTAGCACATTTTATGCCTTTGTAACTAGACATGTTGCTTGATTTAAAGTGTTTTTACATTGTTTCTTATGTTATTTTTGTGTTTTATAGGGTTGATTAACTAAGGATCGGAAATGAGAAGTAATGCTGAAAAAACGGACAAATTGGAGCTAAGCGACGCTCCGTAACTCATGTTACGGACCGTAACTCATGTTACGGACCATAACAGGGTCCGTAACTCATGTTACGGTCCGTACCTTTGTACCGTAACAGGGCCTGAATTTCCAGAAAGTTTTCATTGAAACCATCAGTGTTACGGTGGAGTGTTACGGTCCGTAACTCATGTTACGGTCCGTAACATGTCACCGTAACATGAGCTAAATTTCCAGAGAGTTTCAATAAAACCTTCAGTGTTACGGTTTAGTGTTACGGTCCGTAACTCATGTTACGGTCCGTAACCCTTCACCGTAACATCATCCAAAATTCCAGAGAGTTGCCAAGTAATTGTCACCACTTACGCTTCAGAAGGACGGGCCGTAACACAGGGTACGGTCCGTCGCATGGTGGTCGTAACGTCAAAGTGGTCAAATGACGAAATGAAGGAAGGACCGTAACCTGAGTTACGGTCCGTAACAATGCGGCGTAAGGGCATTTTTGTCCAGAAACTTGGCGCGATTTTTGGCTCTATAAATACATAATGTAGGGTTTTAATTCATGATTGAGATTTTATTTTAGAGGCATAAACCCTAGGTTTTTAATCTTGAAGTGGTTGGAGCATTTAAGGCAACAACTTCACTCTCATTCAATCTTGTATTAGTATTATAAGTGTATTATGTTAATCTTTAAGCTTTTTCTGTCAAGAAACATTATGAGTAGCTAATTTCAATTCTAAGGTTGTGAATCCCATGATGGGTATTATGTGAATGGGTTTCTATTATTGATATATGCATAATGGTTGTTGTTATTTATTCTATCTTTGAGTTGTAACGTTGGGTAATGATTGCAAGCATTAGCCGAAGCCATTATATTGACTTTTCTTGGGAAAGAAAGTAAATATTGGTAAGATTGAATAACAATGACTCGGGGCGTTAACCCTCGTTTAATAGACTAACTTAGGAATAAGAATAAGTCTAAATTGGCATCATTGGTCGCTCTTCGATTGTAACTCTTTTATATTCGGAAGAATCATAAAGAGGAAATACTGCTTAACTGTTGGGAAACATTAAGAAGTCTTTAAGAGACCAAGTGCATATTCATAGAACAACCATTAGAAGTATATCACTTTGAAACCTGAAGCATAATATCTAATCAAATTGGGGAACACAACCTTAGTCTCTCTCTCTCACATTAATTACATTTTAAGTCAAAGTATTAAATTACATTATTCAACAATCAATTCAAACTATCCGGAATAGGATTAAAGCATTTAAAGATCGGTATCGCATACGATTAATACTCTTTTCTCTCCATATTCCCTGTGGGATTCGACCCCAACCTTGTTGGGTTACTATATTTGACAACGTCCGCTTTACGTCATTATAAGTAAGAAAACAAGGAAAATGCGCCTAAAGTAAAAACAGAAATCAAGAATTATTAGTGATTGCTAATCCAATTAAAAAGGGTAACAAATAACACAAACAAAATAACAACTAGTTGCAGCAAACGAATCAAAAAGCTCACAGAGAACAGTAATTCATACAACACAAAATGAGGAAAAAAAAAAAAGAAGTTACCACTCATTCTCTGTAAATGTATTTAAATTTCTAGAGCACGAGCATTATAATGCATGTGAACTTTCAAAATTAGTACTTTAATCATTTGAGGTAGAAAAAAAAAATGATATGGGTGAGAATTAAGAAAAGGAAAAGACAATTAGACAAATCTGCAACAAACACTTCAATGTTGGAGCAGGGGATTTTCTCAGTAGATCGGCTCTCACTTTTACATCAGAGCTCGCATGGCTTTTACGAAGAGACTTTTGAACTTATCTAATATAGTAGAACTTTCAGATAATATTTTGGGAAATGGATTGGTTTTCAATTAATGTAGGAAGTTAAAAAAAAGAAAAATATGTACCTTATATGTAATCAAATGATTTTATTGATTAATGTTTAATGAAACTCAATAAATAAAACATAGAATATATTTAATCATTTAAAAAATAAGGGAAAAATAGAGAAAAAGGAAAAAAAAAAAAAAGAAGAAGAAGAAGAAGAAGAAGAAGAAGAGAAGATACAAGAAAAAATAATTAAGAAGAGCATCAAGGAGGATAACAGGTGATATACGATCGTGATAAGCACAACCAAATGAATCAAAATATGTTGCAATTGTTTTCTTCTTGACCCTCCATTTACTGTAAACTTAGATGTAGTAGTCCCTTCATATGATGTGATAACTTCTCGAATTCTCCACGGCTTGAGATTACTAACTAAGACAAATTTGATTAATTTATTGAATTGAGAAAGATAAATTAATTTTTTACGGTATAAATGTATTCCACTAAATGTTGGTTATCATTAAGTAGTTCTTAAAAATCGTTTAATAGGAGGTAATTTTATTTTTAGGTAAATGGTAAAATAATCGTTTAACTTTTGAAGGGCATTTTAGTAAACTGACTTTACACTAAGGGGCTTCTCACTTTTTCCTCAATCATAGGCATCATCTCAACTTCGGGAATGCACCATCCCAATAGAACTTACGGAAATCATTCAAAAACTTCTTTTTTTGGTGAAAATTCGTGTCCTCCTGCATGATATCACTAGCATGGTAATTTGCAAAGTAGGCATACCACGGCACCATATCATGTGAACCCGCCATCACTTGCTCATCCGGAAAATATTCATTAATTTCAAGCTCATCTTTTGGTTTCCCCTCTTCTTCAAGTCGTGACAAATGGTCCGCCATTTGGTTCTCAATCCCTTTTCTATCTTTGACCTCAAAGTCAAATCTTGTAAGAGAAGTACCCAACGGATCAATCTTGGCTTAGCATCCTTCTTTGTCATGAGATACCAGACAGTTGCATGATCGGTGTGGACTATGACATGACTCCCTAACAAATAGGCTCGAAATTTCTCAAAAGCATAGACAATTGCAAGCAACTCTTGTTCGGTGACGATATAATTTATTTGAGCCCCATTGAGAGTTTTACTTGCATAATAAATGGGGTGGCAAATCTTCTCACACGTTTAGCCAAGAATGGCTCCCATAGCAAAACCACTTGCATCACACATATGTTCAATCGGCTTTGACCAATCCAAAGCAACAATGACAGGTGTCGAAGTGAGATTTTCTTTCAAACGCTTTGAGACAGGCATCATCAAACACAAATTTGAATCCTTCCTCCAACAATTTTCATATGGGATTAGCTACTTTGGAAAACACTTTAATAAACCTCCTATAAAATCCAGCATGGCCTAAGAAACTTCGGATACCTTTGACGGTGATGGGAGGAGGAAGTTTAACAATGACTTCTATTTTGGCTTTGTCGACCTCTATTCCCTTTTCCGAGATTTTATGTCCAAGAACGATGCCCTCTTTCACCATAAAGTGACATTTTTCCCAATTCAAAAACCAAGTTTGTTTCTTCACTACGTCTCAAAACTTGTGCCAAGTTTTCCAAGCAATGCTCAAAGGAGTTTCCAACTACAGAGAAGTCATCCATGAAGATTTCAATGGATTCCTCCACCATATTGGAGAATATGGACATCATGCATCGTTGGAAAGTAGTGGGTGCATTACATAGGCTGAAGAGCTTCTTTTGAAGGCAAAGGTGCCATAGGGGCAAGTGAAAGTCATCTTTTCTTAATCCTTGGGTGCAATAGTGATTTGACTATCCCCCGAATATCCATCTAGAAAGAAATAGAAGTCCCTCCCCATAAGCCTATCAAGCTTTTGGTCAATGAACGACATTGGGAATGATCCCTTTTTGTCCAATGGTTCAATTTTCGGTAATCCATGCAAACCCTACAACCAATGATTGTATGAGTTGAGATTAACTTATTCTTCTCATTTGGCACCACAGTAATACCACCTTTCTTGGGAACACATTGAACTGGACTCGCCTATAGGCTATCCGAAATTGGATACACAACACCGGCATCCAACCATTTGATGATCTCTTTTTTCACAACTTCTTACATGAGAGGATTCAACCTCCTTTGATGTTCAACACTAGGGACACAATCTTCATCGAGTTGAAGTTTATGAGTACAAATGCCGGGAGAAACTCCTTGGATATCCGCAATGGACCACCCAATAGCCTTTTTGAACCTTCTTAAAATAACCAATGATCTCTCAATTTGAGGTTCCATCAAAAGAGTGGTCACTAAGACGAGCAAGGTGTTGTTTGGCCCAAGGAAGTCATACCTCAAATGTGAAGGGAAAGGTTTGAGTTCCACAGTAGGTAGTTTAATCATTGATGGCTTTGCGGGAGGAGTTTCTTGATTTTCTAAATCAAGATCAAGTTTCTTGGGGTTGTATTTGTATGACCCCAATCCAACTGATGCATTAACCGTCTCCTTAAGTTCTTCACAGTTTTCGCATCATAATTTATCAAAACAGCCGCCAATACTTCACCAACATACTCATAAGCAATGGTGGTCTCTACGACCTCATCAATAGTGTCTATAACCGACACAACACTCATATCCGTATGTTGTTTCATTTACTTGCACATATGGAATATGATTTCCTCATTGTTCATCCGAAATTTGAGATCGCCTTTTTCGACATCAACAAGAGCTCTCTTGGTGGCTAGGAATGGTCGTCCCACAATAATAGGGACTTCAAAGTCAACCTCACTATCCAATATAACAAAATCGGCCGAAAATATGAAGCGGTCCACCCTCACAAGTACATCAAAAAGAATCCCAACAGCCCTCTTAACGGTTCGATCCGCCATTAGTAACCGCATTATTGTGGGTCGGGGAGTGCCCAAACAAAAATTGTTGAATATTGCAAGCGGCATCAAGTCGATACTTGCACCAAGTTCACACAAAGCTTTGGAAAATTTATACGCCTCAATGGTACATGGAATAGTAAAGGTTCCGGGGTCCTTTTTCTTTTGTATTAAAGCCTTTGTGACGATGGAGCTACAATGGTGCATAACATCCCCCTTCTCAAAGCTAGTTTGCCTCCTCTTGGTAACAAGTTCTTTCATAAATTTAGCATATAGCCGACATTTGTTCAAGGGCTTCCACCAATGGGATGTTGATTGGGAGTTGTTTCAACTTTTTGATGAAATTTATGAATTTCCCATCATTCGCTTTCTTCGCCAACCTTTAAGGAAATGGAGGAAGAGGTTTTGGAATAGGCATTAAAGCTTTAGGTACCTTTTCCACCACTTTATTTCCTTGGGTACCTTCATCATTTTCGGACACTTCTTCAATAATAATGGGCTTTTCAATGGCCCCATTCTTTGTCGGACAACACTCCTCTTCAATAACCATGGGTTCATCGGCACTTGCATCATCATTAACAACCACATCATATTTCACCAACTTTTCTTCCCCAAGTGTCTTACCACTCCTAGTGGTAATGGAATTATGGTCACCATCATTCTTCGTGTTCGCAATCGTGTCACTAGGTAGTGTGCCCTATTGCCTTTGATTTAGGGTAGCCGAGATTTGGCTAAGTTGTGATTCCAATTACTTAATGGAAGTTGAGTGAGAACTTACAACTTGTCTCATGCCATCTCTCATGCTCTTCATGTCATCTTTCACCTATTTGACAAAGGTGTCGGTTAATTCAACCTTCTTTAACACTCTAGATAACATGTCCTCCATTTTCGAACTAGCAGGATCACTAGTGGATGGTTGGCTTGAAAGTTGTTGACTCACCTTGGGTGGGAACTAGAACTCCGGTGATTTTTGTAATAGTTATTTTAACCACCTTGATTGTTGTTTCACCATTGTGAGTTTCCTTAATCCTTGTTCCTACTTGATTCTCTTAACCTTACAGCCAAGGTCCTTGATTAGAAACTTGGTAATTAGGCTGGGAACCCCCCGCTTGATTGTTGACAAAATTAGCCTCTTAATCATACATTTGGAAGCATTGTCCATCTTGAGGGATTCCTTCACAAGACCCTAACTCATTCACCGTTTTAGTACTTCCTCCCAATACATCCTTTGTGAGAATCTTCATTTGATTGACTAATTTAGCCATTGTTTCATCTCTCTCTTCTTTCTTTTTTATTGTCTCTCGGGACAATACTATTTTAAAAGGTCCTTCTCCAACTACTTCCGTCTGTCTAGTATACCAAGCTTCATTAGTCTCGGGAAATTTGTCGAGTAGAGCACTCACCACATCGGATGAATTGTCCATAACGGACCCTTCCGCAATATTGTTAGCCACTGACTTGTTGACCAAGTCAAGTGACCTATAAAGGTTTGGAGGATAATACTATTGGTCAAACCATGCATCGGACAACTTTTGACTTTCTTCTTGCACCTAGTCCATGCTTCATATAGTGCCTTATTTGGAAGTTGATGAAAGTTGTTGATTTCGTCACGGAGTTGTAACATCCAGGATAAAGGGAAAAAATTCTTGAGGAATGCTTTGGTCAATTCTGCCCATGTAGTGATGGACCCTGATGGAAGATCATCCAACCATGCGATAGCCTTCCCCGTAAGAAAGAATGGGAAAAGCCTCAATTTGACCTCCTTGCTTGAGAATTTCGGTTGCACATTGGTGGCACACACTCCAAGAAAGTTCTTAGGGTGCCTATTCGGGTCTTTAATGGGTAGACCTTCGAATAGGCCCTTGGTGCTGAGCTGGTGCAACATAGTATTGGTGAGATAAAAACTCGCATTTCCTTGAAGTGGGGAGGGGGGGGGGGGGATTGGATAGCGGCGGCATACCCAGTCTCCCCCACAATTCCATCATTGGATTCGGATTCAAACATTTCACCTAAAGTCAACATGAACAACAACAATAGTAAGAAGAGAAATAAAGACTAAAAGTAGAGTTTTACCCTAATTGGTAAATTTCTAGACTGTATTACCAAGCAACAGCGCCGAAATTTAATACGCCCAAATTACACCTCTAAAATAGGTATAAAGCGGTCGTTGGTCAAATATAGAACCCAACGAGGTTGGGGTCGAATCCCACAGAGAATACAATGAAGAAATATACTTGTAAAGTGTACACTTAACTATTAGTCTAGATTTCTAGGTAAGGGAAAATAATTGTTTAAGGTTTTGTTTTGTTTACAACACTACAATTTCAGGAATTTCAGTTGATTTGTAATTAATAAGGAAGACGACTAGGGTTGTGGTCCCAAATGGAAATTAATGCGATTGGTTCTCCAATTTAACTTTTTAATGCGATTGGTTCTCCAATTTAACTTTACTTACATGCCGAGTTGTTCTAAATGATGATTGCTTTTAAGTTCACCGAAATTTTTTCAACCAAATAAGTGAATTTCATACTAAGCTTTCCCAAGCCATAGCATGTAAAAATATGTCTGACCATTTTCATTTCAAGTTGACTCCTATTCCTATCTCAAGTCATTAGATAGGGCTAAAACACCAAATACTTGCTAACTGTTCTTTTCCTAACCAATACTTTCTTTACCAACCAAAATAAAGGTTTTCTAGGCAGATTCAAAGTTGGCCACCATTAAATGACATTCAAAGAGTGAAGAAAATTAAGAAAACAACTATGGCACATAAGACAAGCTTAAATAGAAAGACCCTGCATTCACATAACTAGCACATTTTGGTCCCAACCCTAACTAAGAAGTTTAGCCACACATATTAAATGAAGCAAAAGCATTTAATATTTTAATATCCATGAACAATTACAATGTATGAAAAAAAGTGTTCATTTATCAAATCAAGAAAGAATTAACCTTGTTTTTTCAGATGTACCCATATTAAGTGTTATATGATCAAATCGCAATGCCTATTTAATTAGGGGTAGTATAGTTAAATTAACTCTTTTTATCTAGAAATTAGTATTTTTTAAGGGGTGTGAAAATGGCTAAGTTGTCTCTTTTTTTATTTTTTATTTTTTAATCCGGAGGGAGTATTGATTAGTCATTTAACTATATATTTTTACTCCCCTTCTTTTCTATACTTTATTTATTTTCTTAATTAAATCCTTCATTAGCTAGTATTGATTAGTCATTTAACTATATATTTTTATTCCCCTTCTTTTCTATACTTTATTTATTTTCTCAATTAAATCCTTCATTAGCTACTTATTCTTTATATATCCACTTCATTCTCTAAGTCACTTTATGAGCTTTCCTTATATAATTTAGCAATCATAAATTTGTTTCTTCTCGAATCTAGTTCTTTACAAACTTAAAGTTTATTTTATATATCCGTTCATAAATACAAAAAAATTATACTTTACTTGGTGGATAATGAAATTTTATTAAATTTAAATCTGTGAGAAATTTATATTTGATTAAGTTCAAGATATATTAGTCCGAATACGTAAATTGTGGGCTAATATAATTGGCTTAATTATTTAAGTCCAATAAACATGGATTTAAGTAGGGAACCACTCAGCCAAACTAATCCCACATTTAACCACTGTTTGGGCTTAATCCTACTAGGTGTCCGGTCGGCCCAAATTAATGCCAAAAAATGGCCGGACGGCCCAAAATAATGCCAAGGCTAGCCGGCCCAACAGCCCAGGCGCTTAAAAAAAAGACTTTTTGTGGCGACTTAAACATCGCCACTAAAGGGCTGCTACAGCATATATACATATGTTGGAATTATATATACACTTTATATACAAAAATTATACAGTTTATATACATATGCTGGAATTAACCATACATTTATTATACATAAATTATAGGTTAATTATACATTTATTGTACACATATTATACAATAATGATACGATATTTATTTTTAACATATACAATAGTGATACATATTATATACCACAATGATACGGTTTCTATAACACATTTTTTATACGTATGATACACTTTCTATACAAGACTGATACAATTTATATACACATGTTGGAATTATATATACACTTTCTATACAAGAATGATACAGTTTATATACACATGTTGGAATTATATATATACTTTCTATACAAGAATGATACATTTTATATACATATGATACATTTTATATACATATACAACACGGATACATATTATATACACATATGATACAGTTTCTATACATATGATATATTTTATATACATATACAACAGGGATACATATTATATACACATATGATACAGTTTCTACACATCAAAGCTTTTTCAGTCCCGCAATGGCGTTTCATATGAATCCTCTGCCATTTTCGTAACCTGCAACTCACAAAAAACGACAATCATATGTGTCCTTTTGTACGTGCTCCCTTATGAACTGTTGGTTTTTTTTTATCTTTTGCACTTGTTCGTATATTTTACTCAAATATTGTAAAAGTAATCTGTATCAAATAAAATTGAAAGACGTCCTTTCAAGGCATCAAATAAAATTGGAGAAGAAGGTGGAAGAGGAAAGAGGAGGAGAAGATGGAGAAGAAGGCAGAAGATGAAGAAGAAAAATGGAGAAGGCAGAAAAAGAAAGGAAAGTGGCTAACGGCTGGAATTATTTTGGTGGCTATAATTTAGATTTGTACAAAGTTAGGCCATTGGGTGGGATAAGTTTGGGCCGACCGGCCATTTGTGTCCTTTCCCCATTTCAGAACTAGTCCAATTTCACTGGGCTACAAACGATGAGCCGACTTTGTCAAGCCCAAGATGTCATCTTATCCAAGAGGCCCAAATTGGTGCCACGTGCCAAATGACGTGGCATGCCAAGTTAAGAAAAGGAGCCAATAGGATCACAACACATGTCAAAATGATGCAGCATGCCTAATCAAGTCAAAAGCCAATGAAGACGCGCCACATGTACAAGTGACATGTTCCGGCCAATCAAATATCGACATGTCGGCTTAAATCTGATTGGTCGAAAGAAGTCTGTCCTTATCACAACTCCTCCATCCTACAATTATAAATAGGGGTCTCATAATTCAGAAAAACGACAAATATTCTAACAAGAAGTCAAGGAGAGCTCGTGGATCAAACGCTGCAGATTTCTATAAAAGCTAAAAGCATTCAAGCACTCAAGTATTTCTCTAGAAGTTCTAGAGATCCAGACGAAGATTCCCGATCAAGCTTCAAGCCCGTGAATCCAAGTACAAGTCAAGATCATATCCATCAAGTTCAAGATCAAGCTCAAAAGTCCTTGAATTTATTGTTAAAAAGACGAATCAGAGGAATAATAGAGATTGTAACACACATATTCTGTAATCAAATACAACAATTGTTGAGATATTTTCCTGTCTTGATTATTATTTTGGCGTTGCGAATTTTATTGTCTAAAATTTTTGGCACGCCCAGTGGGACACTCTCTACCTCTCATCTCAACTTTTCGACAATCAAAGTTCAAGAATATCAAAATGACTTCAGAGAAGATCAATTCCAAATCAGTCTCCTCCAAGGTTGCTAACTCCAAGTTCTCTGCTGATGTGGAAAGCATCCTCGACATTACCTTTGGTAGCGTTGGACCAGTTACGAGGAGCAAAGCAAGCATGTTGGGACAACTATCACTCAAGTGGCGTCCGCAACAACTCCTGTTTTTGGATCTTCATCCCCAAAAGGAGCAAGATCCTCTACTAATGCATCGGAGGAAGAAAGAAACATTGCTGAAAGGATTGAGAAGACTCTAGCTCTACTTGATCTCTCAAGATCCAAGAACTCTGCTATGAAGAAAGATAATGATACTTTAAGTGACAGATCCTCTCCAGTCACACCACATAAAGTAGGCCAGTCAAAGATCAACTTGTGCGACAATCCGTGCTATTCTCCAACATCCCCAATAATCATGCAAGCAATGGTAACTAACGCTTCATCAATGGAGGAAACACTAGAAAACTTGGCAAAGGTGATTGATGGCTTGGCCAAGCATATGCAAAATCAAGACGCTCGGATTGAGAAGTTGATGAACAAGATGATGGATTAATCGAAGGAGAATCCAGCCACGCACCTGGGAAGGGTCCAAAAGCACAAGAGACTGAACCTCGTGGAAAACAAGTACCGCCTACCAAGGAAATTCTAGTTTCTTCTGAAGGGATAATGCTCGACCGACTAAAGGAGTTCATCGAAGGGACTATCAAGTATAAGTACAAAGTTGCTGCCAAGTCTTCTTTTACTTATGGAAAGCCGTACACTACAAGAATTGATAGCTGCAAGATGCCCGCCGGTTATCAACCTCCCAAATTTCAACAATTTGAAGGCAAGGGAAATCCAAAGCAACATGTTGCATATTTTGTTGAAACATGTAACAACAATGGGAATTATGGAGACTATCTTGTCAGGCAGTTCATCCGCTCCCTAAAGGGGAATTCCTTTGATTGGTACACTAATCTTGAGCCTAATTCTATTGATAGTTGGGAGCAACTAGAGCAGGAGTTCCTCAATCATTTTTATAGCACAAGTTGTACCGTGAGCATGATCGAACTTACAAGCACTCGCCAGAGAAAGGGCGAACCAGTTATCGATTTCATCAATCGATAGAGAAATGCAAGTCTAAACTGCAAAGATAGGCTCAACGAAGCTTCTGCGATAGAGATGTGTATACAAGGAATGCATTGGGGGCTTCACTACATCTTGCAAGGAATTAATCCAAGCTCTTTTGAAGAACTAGCTACTCGTCCTCATGACATGGAGTTGAGCATGTCTTCCAATGGGAATGAAGTAATACCTATCTACGACCCTCGCAAAGGAAAGGACAAACAGGAACCCAAGAAATAGAGCAAGTTCATTCCCAAGAGTGATAACAAAGAATCCATGAACTTCAATATCTCGCCTGTAAAGTTTACTTTGAAGGTGAGCAAGAAGCAGGGTATGAAAGCAACTTCATTCCAAGATAACAAAAGTCAAAAGTCGACCTTGAAGGAGATGCAAGAAAAAAAATACCCTTCCTGGATTCTGATGTCCCTGAAATTTTTGATAAACTACTTGAGCTGAAACTCATTGAGTTACCATAGATGAAGCGGCCCAACGAAGCTGGAAGAACAAATGACCCGAACTATTGCAAGTATCATCGACTTATGGGCCATCCTCTTGAGAAGTGCTTTTTCTTTAAGAACAAAGTTATGCAGTTGGCTAATGAAAACAAGATTTTGCTTGACGATGAAAAGGAAAGTTCAAATCAAGTCTCAATCACCATTGGTTCTTTCTATCCGGTCTAGTTATGCAGCTTTGAAGAATATGAGCGAGGACCATTGGAGGAAGATAAAACCCAGGTTGATGAAGATTGGATTCTGGTGACTAGGCAGAGACGCTGTAAAATAAGTCCACAAAAAGAATCATCTAAACAACCAACTAGGAAGAGGATGGTTAGAAGACCAACGAAGCAAAAATCAGTTGAGCATCTGAAGAAAACAAAAGTGGAGGAGAACTACCACCAAGAACCACAACATCCCGTAACTTTGGAGGAATTCCTACCATGTTGGTTCCGCAATAAGACTGCTCGAGATAACATTGAGGCATCATGCTTCAATACTGACAAAGAAGAAGCAAATAATGAAAGCCTATCAACATTGTCTCTATCATCATTTGAAAAGCCTATTGAATCTTCTCCCCAAGAGGTACACGCATGTGATACAAGAATCACATTCATGGATAACGATCTTCTACTTGGTGAACCACTACACAATCGTCCTTTGTACATGATGGGTTATGCCCTCGAGAAGAAAATAAACAGAATATTGATAGATGATGGATCTAGAGTTAACATTCTTCCTATTCGCACAATGAAGGAAATTGGTATCACAACTGAAGAACTTTCTGAAAGCCGCTTGATAATACAAGGATTCAATCAAAGGGGCAACGAGCCATAGGTGCCATCAAATTAGATATCACCATCGAAGATTTGCGATCAAGTGCATGGATGCATATCATCGATGCAAAGACTTCATACAATATGTTGCTTAGCAGGCCATAGATACACGAGAACAAAGTTGTTCCATCCTCCTACTATCAATGTTTAAAGTATCTCGAAAGCAAAGTCGAAAAGAAGATAGTTGCTGATGATACGCCATTTACTGAAGCTGAGTCACACTTTGTCGATGCGAAGTTCTATTTAAAGAACTACATTATGAGAGCAGTAAAATTTGATGACATCGCAACAACTAAGAGTGATAAGATTGCAACTAAAAGAGCTGATGAGACTATTGGAAAAGCTGAGGTTGGTGCTGAGGTGCCGCACTCTAGTCCGAATAAAGGGAACATCGTGTCTTTGAAGAAGAAGAAGGAGAAGACAACTCCCGTGCCCTGCTATATTCCAAAGTTGAAGAAAGAAGAAGGTCAACTATCTGAAACTCAAGAAAATGTGCTAGCGGGCTAACTTTTCCTATCAAACAAATTGACGTGATAAATTTGTCCTCAAAGCTACTTGGAGACTTCGTGGCTTAGAATCGGCCATAAAATATGGCACTCCCTACAAAAGGTACAAATGAAGGCTTTGATCCAAATGCTTACAAGTTATTTGTCAAGGCTGGGTACAACCCCAACGAACCATCAAAGTTAGGGAAACTTCCATCTGGAGTTACCATGATACAATCACGTGAAGGTTTGGGACTCAAACAACCTCCGCCAGTTCGCATATCCATAAAAAGGTCAAGTACCAACTACATCACTGTGGAAGATGAGTCTGTTGCTTCCAATAAAAGGCCTTCGGTGTTTGATCGTTTTGAAAAGTCGGCTGCAAAAGGTTCTGTGTTTAAGAGATTGCGACCGTTAAAAATGAAAAAGAAGAACAAGTTCTACAGAAATTATCAGAGCGTGAAAATGCTCGCTTTGCCTAGAACCCAGAAGGATATACAAAGTTTAATTCCTTCTAAAATGAGGCGACAAACAAACCTTGTGGCTTCATGTGGGGAGGTACTAAAAGCAAAGCCTCACACTGTGGTGTATACCAAGGAGCGTGACGAAGATGAGGAAAGTGTAGGCTCTTCATATCATATTACTGCACAAAGTAATCAAGATACCTCATTTCAGATGGAGGTTGCCAAGAAATTGGAGGACATCTCCTCGTGTTACCACATATCTTTCAATAATGGTGATCCTCAAGAGCATGAAGATGCTAGAGATGCTCCTCTAGAACTTGAAGAAGGGGTGAAAACCACGGTAGACTCCTTGAAAGAAGTTAATCTTGGTACTGATGAAGACCCAAGACTCACCTACCTAAGTGCTTTTCTAACAGCCGATGAAGAAGACACGTACATGGGAATACTCAAAGAATATTGGAATGTTTGTGCTTGGAGTTATAAAAAGATGCCTGGATTAGATCCCAAAGTAGCAGTCCATCATCTGGTAGTCAAGAATGGTTCCCGTCCTGTTAAGCAGGCCCAAAGGCATTTTAGACCAGATTTGGTTCCTTCGATTGAAAATGAAGTCAACAAACTCATTGAAGCTGGCTTTATTCGTGAAGTTAAATACCCTACATGGATTTCGAGTATTGTTCCCGTAAAGAAGACGATTGGCCAAATTTTAGTTTGTGTTGACTTTAGGGATTTTAGAAATGCATGCCCTAAAGATAATTTCCCGCTTCCCATCCCAGCGTTGATGATTGATGCTATCACTGGTTATGAAGCAATGTATTTCATGGATGGTTCATTTGGATATAACTAAATTCGTATGGCGACAAAAGATGAAGAGCTTACTGCATTTCGTACACCCAAGAGTATTTATTGTTAGAAAGTGATGCCTTTCGGTTTGAAAAATGCTGGTGCCACATACCAAAGGGCTATGTAGAATATCTTTAATAATTTGCTCCACAAAAATGTCGAATGCTATGTAGGGGATTTGGTAGTAAAATCAAGAAAGAGGAGCGACCACTCGCAAGACCTGAGAATGGTGTTTGAGCGACTTCGGAGATATCAACTTCGAATGAATCCATTGAAATGTTCCTTTAGAGTTATTTTTGGAAAATTCACTAGTTTCATTGTTCGACATCAAGGAATCGAAATTGATCAAGCCAAAGTTGATGCGATTTTGAAAATGCCTGAGCCTCGAAATATTCATGAGTTAAAAAGTCTGCAAGGGAAGCTAGCATACATTAGAAGATTCATTTCGAATTTAGCTGGAAGGTGCCAACCATTTAGTCGTCTTATGAAGAAGGGCACCCTTTTCAAGTGGGATGAAACATGTACTAATGCCTTTGAGAATATCAAGTCATATTTGATGAAGCCTCCAGTTCTAGTAGCCCTTGTACCTGGAAAACTATTAATACTATACATTTCAGCACAGGAAAGGTCGGTCAGACTGTTGTTGGCCCAAGAAAATAGTGAAGGGAAAGAAAATTCTCGTTACTACTTGAGCAGAATGATGACACCAAATGAGCTGAATTACATGCCGATTCAAAAGTTGTGTTTGGCGCTAGTCTTCTCGATTCAAAAGTTGAAGCACTACTTTAAAGCTCATAGTGTTAACTTTATTTTCAGGGCAAACCCCATCAAGTTTTTGATATCAAAACCAGTCCTCAATGGTCGACTAGCAAGGTGGTACCTCCAGTTTCAACAATTTAAGATTACATACATCCCTCAAAAGGCTGTAAAAGGACAGCCATTGGCGGACTTCTTAGCGGATCACCTGATACTTGGTGAATGGGAGATAACTGATGAATTTCCCGATGAAGATGCAATGGTCGTTGAAATTCGACCTCTGTAATTTGGTGGTGCTGCATCGCGTAATGGAGCTGGTGCTGGTGTGGTGTTTGTTACTCCGCAGGGAGAAGTACTACCATACTCCTTTACTCTGACATAATGTTGCTCCAATAATGTCACTGAATATCAAGCACTAATACTTGGAATTGAAATGGTTGTCGACATGAAGCAGTTGCAGTAGCATGTCTTTGGTGACTCTCAGTTGGTAATCAATCAACTATTGGGAAGCTACGAACTCAATAATCCCGAATTACTCCCCTATCATGGTTATGCTCAGAAGTTGATAGGATGGCTTGGTGATATGGCTATTCAGCACGTTCCTATGAAGGAAAATAAGAACACCAATGTTTTAGCTGCTCTAGATTAAACGCTTACTCTGCCAGATCAAACACAAGTGACTATCTGCCAAAAATAGATAGTACCTTCGCCAAACGAGGATGAAGGCGCGAAAAATGAGCTTGAGCATCTCGTAGCCGTTTCTGAAGCTGTGAAGGAAGATTGGCGACAACCCATCATTCACTACTTGAGTTATGGGATACTACCAGAAAACTCAAGAAGAAGAACCGAAATTCATCGTCGTGCACCTCGATTCCTTTACTATAAGTATACTTTATATAGAAGATCTTTTGAGGGAGTAATCTTGCGATGTTTGGGAGAGGATGAAGCAGTCCAAGCATTGCAAGAAACACATTCAGGAATATGTGGATCACATCAATATGGACCAAAGCTCGACTTCCACATAAAAAGGATGGGATATTATTAGCCAACGATGGTGAAAGATTTCTTGGATTATGCTCGAAAATGCAAGGCTTATCAGTTTCATGCGAATTTTACACATCAGCCGCCCGAAGCATTACACTTGACCGTCGCATCTTGGCCATTTGACGCTTGGGGGTTAGACGTCGTTGGTCCGTTGCCAAAATCTTCTGGTGGGCACTTGTACATCTTGGCTGCAACTGACTACTTCTCAAAATGGGCCGAAGTTGTCGCTCTTAAAGAAGTGAAGAAGGAGAATGTTGCGAACTTCATCCGAGTAAATATCATCTACCACTTCGTCATTCCTCGTTACAAAATAACGGACAATGGCAAGCCATTTGATAACAAATTGATGAACAAGATTTGCGATCTCTTCGGCTTTAAGCGGTTTAAATCTTCTATGTATCATGCTGCCGCCAACGGTCTAGCTGAAGCATTCAATAAGACTCTGTGTAACTTATTGAAGAAGGTTGTCTCCAAGTCCAAACGAGATTGGCATGAACGAATGGAAGAACCTTTGTAGGCATATAGGACGACTTACCGCACACCAACACAAGCAACCCCATACTCGCTTATGGAGTTGAAGCAGTCCTACCACTTGAGCGCCAAATACTTTCTTTACGACTTGCTATTCAAGAAGGGCTCACCGAAAAGGAAAATTCTCAATTGCGTCTTGCAGGCTTACAAGCACTTGATGAGAAAAGGCTGGAGGCTCAACAAAATCTTGAATGTTATCAAGCCCGTCTATCTCGTACCTTCAACAAGAAGGTTCGCTTGAGGTCCTTCCAAGTAGGACATCATGTCCTTATAGTAAGAAGACCCATCATCGTTTCCCATAAGTCTGGGGGCAAATTCACTTCAAAATGGGATGGACCATATGTCATACAAGAAGCATATTCAAGTGGCGCTTACAAGCTTATTGATGCGGATGGCCTGAGGATTGGTCCTATCAACGCAAAGTTCTTGAAGAAGTACTATCCTTGAAGAAATATTACACCCCTTAAAGCACGAGCATAAACTGCATGTAACTCCTAGCCCACAAGAGTATAAACTATGCACAGCCCAAAAAAATATCCGCTAGGTTGAAAATCTCGCAAGAGGCGGCCTAAGCAAAAGTTAGGACACAAGAAAAATGTCTGCTAGGTTGAAAACCTCGCAAGGGGCGGCCTAGGAAAAAGTTAGGACACAAAAAAATATTCGCTAGGTTGAAAACCTCGCAAGGGGCGGCCTAGGCAAAAGTTAGGACACAAAAAAAAAACTCATTTTTCTGAACTATAGAATGACTTGATCTTCTTCACCGAGGTACGTAGGCCGCTTAGAGTTTTATTCTAGGCTCAGTCTCATGAGTTAAAACAAAATTACTCTATATGTTTTTTGAGTGAAGTATGATGGAATGAAATCCGCCTAACAAGGCACATGCAAATCGTACATACAAGCATCCTTTTATTAAAATTTGGACTTTCATGAAATACCGATGGTCCAATGGGGGAAATTTCCATGGAAAATAGGTTTCTCCAATGGGATGACTGTAATCTCATAGCAAGTGGTAAAATCAACGAGTTGAGATCTGCAAATCCATTGATTTTCAAGTAGAAGGCCTCAAATCTGCCAACTCTTCAAGTTAAAGCCAAAGCCACCATATCTGCAAGTTGAAGTCTTCAAATCTGCCAGTCTTCAAGTTCAAGTTTTAAATCCACCATGCCCGCAAATTGAAGTCATAAGATACGACAAGTCTTCAAGTTGAAGCTTAAAATCCACCACGTGGTAAGTTGAAGTATTCAAAGTTCGCCAAGTATGGTCTTCAAGCTGAGGCCTTCTGAATTTCCAGTCTTAAGGTATCAGAGGCAATGTTAATCTCTTGCACCACTGATTGATTCATGGATACATTATTAAAATGAGCTATACTTGTCAGTCTTAAGGTGTCGGAGGAAATGTTAATATCTCGCACCCTAAGATGAATGTTTCATGGATATGTCATTGAAAGTAACCCCATTTGTCTGTCTCAAGGTGTCAGAGGCAACGATAATCTCTCGCACTCTAAGCTGTTTATTTTGTGCACTTGTCTTTTATTACTCTAGCAATATGGACATTTGGCATTGTGGGTTTCTCCTTTGATATTCCGTCGATATGGACATTTAGCGTCGTGGATTTCTCCTTTAATATTCCATTTATAAGGGCATTCCATCGATAAGGGCATTCCGTCAAAGTGAGCATTCCGTCGATAAGGACATTCCGTCAATATAGTCATTTCGTCGATAAGGACACTCTGTCCATATGGGTATTTCGTCATTATGGATACTCCATCATTATTGAAGAAGAACATATCCCTTTGAGCCGTAAGATTACGTTACCGCTCTTAGAGCGGGAACGAGTGTCCATCCCTTTGCTCCATAAGATTACCTTACCATTCTTAGAGCGGGGACGAGTATCCATCCCTTTACACCGTAAGATTACCTTACCGTTCTTAGGGTAGGGACGAGTATTCATCCCTTTGCGCCGTAATATTACCTTGTCGTTCTTAGGGCGGGGTCGAGTATCCATCCCTTTGCGCCGTAAGATTACCTTACCGTTTTTAGGGCGGGGACGAGCATCCATCCCTTTGCGCCTTAAGATTAACTTCTTCATGCATCGATCATCCCCTTGAACAAAAACTCATCATTGTCGTTTGGACCTATAAAAAAAAGAGAAGAAGAAAGACGACAAAAGAAAACGCAAAAAAAACAGAAAGCAAAAAAAAAAAAAAAAAGGAAAACATCAACAAAAAAAACTACATTGAAGAAACAAAAAATACTTTGCGTTGTGCTCCCTTGCTCCTGTCGTACAGCAAAGAATTTAAATGAAGCCAAAATGATGGAAGGGGACTCCTATTTATAGGCGTCTGATGATGGCAAAAGAAACAATTAGAGTTCGAGAAGGACTGAACAATTGTATCCTAAATTAATTGGAAGACTAAAGGCGGTGGAAAAAAATAAGGAGGAGTCCTTAAGGAGTAAATCAAAGGGGAGTCATATGGAACCCACCTTTTTTAAATCCATTTCCTTTTGGAAGAAATAGTACTCCTCACCTTAAGCAGAAATAAGTTGGTCAATTCCATCTTGGTTTGCATATATTATATGGGACCCGCCTTGGTTACGTCAACCTTGATTATATATATCCATTTCACTTGGCAGAAGTATATTATGCCTATGTTCACTTGGCAGAAGTATATTATGCCTATGTTATTTTTTGGAATTCAGAGCCGCACTTCGGAGGGTACATGCAAACAAATAATATTTTCATAATACTTCAAGTCTGGTCATATAAATTTTATGTATGACAAGTTTTGAAGTGGGGGCATTTGTGGATAACGAAATTTTCTTAAATTTAAATCCGTGAGAAATTCATATTATATTAACTTCAATATATATTAGTTCGAATACGTAAATTGTGGGCTAATATAACTGGGTTAATTATTTAAGTCCAATAAACATGGATTTAAGTAATAATCCAATTTCATTGGGCTATTCCATTTAATTGGGCTACAAATGATGAACCCACTTTGTCAAGCCCAAGATGTCATCTTATCCAAGAGGCCCAAATTGGTGCCACGTGTCAAATGATGTGGCATGCCAAGTCAAGAAATGGAACTAATAGGATCACAACACATATCAAAATGATGCAGCATGCCTAGTCAAGTCAAAAGCCAATGAAAACGTGTCACGTGTACAAGTGACATGTTCCGGACAATCAAATATCGACATGTCGGCTTAAATCTGATTAATCGAAAGAAGTCTGTCTTTATCACAACTCCTCAATCCTACAATTATAAATAGGGGTCTCATAATTCAAAAAAAAAAAGGACAAATATTCTAACAAGAAATCAGGGAGAGCTCGTGGATCAAAAACCGTAGATTTCTCTACAAGCTAAAAGCATTCAAGCACTCAAGTATTTCACTAGAAGTTCTAGAGATCTAGACGAAGATTCAAGATCAAGCTTCAAGCCCGTGAATCCAAGTACAAGTCAAGATCAAATCCATCAAGTTCAAGATCAAGCTCAAAAGCCCTTGACTTTATTGCTGAAAGACGAATCAGAGGAATCATAGAGATTATAACACTCATATTCTATAATCAAATACAACGATTGTTGCGATATTTTCCTGTCTTGATTATTATTTTCTCGACGCGAATTTTATTGTCTACATCCTTATCTATCTTATTGTTTTTAAATTTATTTTTATACTTTGCGTATATAGATATTTACTTTTACTACTTAACACTCATATTTATCATTCTTTCTTTGAATATTTTAAAACTCATTGTAAGTAATAATGAATCATTCTTACACATCTCTCCTATAGTTAAAATTAGTCCAGCCGGTAACCACATTTTGTGGATTTTGAAGGATGCTTAACATCTTTCCTTCAGAATAATTTGAACCCTTACCTAGAATCTCACTTATTTTCGCTGACCATTTTTAAATTTCATATATTAATTATTTATAGGTACTTTTGCATACTTTAAATTACTAGATAGCAACTCTGTACATAATTAATCCTTTTAGAGCCCCATAAGTTGTACTTGGCTTAGCCTTGGTAAAATAGGGTGCAATATGCATCAAATATTATTAATTACAACCACGTATGTGACCAAAGTAGGAAAAAAAATCACTAAGCATTGGAAAGAAATTAAGAGCCAATTTGGATTGGCTTATTTTTGGTGCTTTTATGTCGTCCATGTTTTAGGTCGATGGATCAACTACTGTAGGGTCTCGAAGGGGATGGCCATTCGGGCCAATCCGCTCGTTGTTAGCATCATCTCCGGTAGTTTGGTTGTTGTTGACTCCTGACATACCTAAAACATATGCTAAAGAGAAAAAGAGTTCAAAAGGATTAGTTTAAAAGACAGAGTCACAATGATACCACTACCGCCCAGGCTCCACGGTGGGTGTCAAATTATTTACCCTTAAATCGGTACTGTGGAATGTGTACACATGATCAAGAACAGGTGGATCAGTGCGACCAAACTAATGATAAAATCAGCAATAGAGATTAACAAGAATGAAGTATAATCGTAAAAGTAAGGAATTAGAATGGTGTGGGCCTTGGAGAAGCTTTGAGCTAAAGTCTCCGGGCAAGTTATTAGCTATGATTTTCTATCAATTGTGAAGGATGTATTCAATTTATAGATGCGCAAAACTTTTCCTCCAATATAAGGAATAGTCAAATATGGAAGAGAATAGTATTTTCCTTTCAGGAAAAAGTAAAAACAATCATGGTAATATTTTGACTTTTCTTCAAAAGAAAAATAAAAATCAAATATGGTAAGAAAATCAAGGCAAAAACCCTAACAAATCTTCCCTTGGCCTGAATTTTTTTGCTTCACATAATCTTCATCACTGTTACTTGTCATTGTTAAAAATAAGGTTAAGAATACTATGGATTGAAAATTAGTTTAAAATGTTTTATTTTTATTAAATTTTTAAAGACTCAGCAGCAAGAATGTTGAAAATATGGTTTAAACTTCATCTCCGCATGTTGCACTTCAAACTCTTTTTGTGTGTGTGTGTGTGTGTGTTCTGACAAAACTCTTCATTATCGTTAAATTGGTTGCTCTTGATTTGAACTCGTCTTGAATTTGTTTTCAACCTCGTTAAACCTTTGATTGAATCATTGGCTCTGAAACCACTTGTCGAGATTAAAATAATCAGGACGTCATGCGGAAGCTAACAATTGCAAACCTTGACGACGATAAATCAAACTACACAAGAAATAATACTAGAGGCATAATCTTTATAAATAAGGTTTGATCAATCGACCTACATATGAAAAACTAATATAAAAGAAAATCATAAAAACTATTGATCGAAAATCTGTCACGCCCCGAACCTGGGCCTAGATATAACACGGCACCCGCTACATGACTGCATGTGACCGAGCGAACCAACTGGCTAGCTGAATCAACATGTGATACCAAAACATAACTGATTTATAAAATAAAACTAACACATGATGATTAATTGGAAGTCTGACTGAAATATCATACTGCGGAAATACTTAGACAATCTGAAATATCTAAAAGTAGCCAACATGGCTAAACAAAAACAACTGAACAACTGAGTATAACTGCCAACAAGGCTAACATAACAAATATCTAATTGTCTGGACTGTGTCTATGAAGCCTATAAGAATACTGAATAACATAGCTGTCTAAAAACTTAAATAACTGGATAGCTAACAATGCCCCGAAAGAATCTGGGGCTCACCAATAGCTGATATGTGCACTCCTAAATAGCTTAGTCATCAACCTGTATATAGTTGCCTGCATCTGTCCAAGCACTAAAAAGGGACATTAGCACATTTGAATTGCACTGACATGTACCGCAACTGAAACAATAAAGTACTGAAACTGAAACTGATAACTATAAACTGTGATAGCAAAGGAAGTAGAGATATGAATACTCCCTGCTCTGTATCCGAATCAAATGTTTTATCTGTGTTTGTATATATGGGGTCTCAACCTAATAATAAATGCACGCTATAGCCTCGGCCTAGTAGGGCGCCAGTCAATGGCCTCGGCCAAGTATACATATACATAAGACTGTGCCCTCGGGTAAAATCACATATGTTCAATTATGGATAATTAATAAATACTGAGACTATAACAACAATGAACAATACTTAACTGAAATAGACATGCGGGACTGAGCTGAAAACATTGACTGTTTCTGAGCATACTGAATTTCTGGATTGAGACTCATGTGGTAACAATACATAGTCTATAAAGATTACGTGCTGATTTCATGATATTCGAATTGACAACCATGAACAAATTCTGTAACTGCAACCCAAAAGATAGCAGTTCTATAACATATCATGAAACTAGGGCTAAACTGTATTATGAGTCAAACTACTGACAAGTGTGAAGAATGAGGCGTAAGGAGAATCATGAACAATCCCTAACATAGATAGTTAGCCTCACATACCTGTATACGCTCCAAGTCTTGTTACTACTGGTCTGAAATTGAGAAGAACCCCAAAAGCCTAAGTCTTGAACCCTTAATGGGTTTTCTTGAAAACCCTAGGTTAAGAACATTGAATTCATGCTTAATGTTTGTAATCTTATGTTAGAATTGACTTGAGATAATTAGAATTGACTTACCTTGGTGTTCTTGGTGATGGAGGAAAGGAACAGGTCGTTCTAGGGTTTAGGGACTTGTAAAGATAAAAATTAGAACTGAAACCAGGTATTTATAGTTTCTGGTGCGGGCTGAGAAATATGGACTAGAATACGGTTCGTATTTTGAATTACGGTCCGTAAACCTGGATCGTAATTTAACATATTTCAAAACAAAAACACTTTTTTATTTTCCTTCTCAAATACAACCATAATTTACGGGTTGTATTCCAAAATACGGTTCGTATTTAACAATATAATTCCTCAAGCCAAATTCCAGAATGCACAGTGATTTAGATGACAAATTACTATTTGAATATAGGTCATATACTGAAATACGGTCCGTAATCTGGGGCGTAAATCCCCATCTAACAACTGAGGAGAAAATTCCAATTCCCACATTCTTTATCTAGTTTTCTAAGTCTTAAATCATGGTCAAGGCTTAAGTTAAAGATTCGAGGTGTTACAATATCTCCCGTTGGGATCATTCGTCCTCGAATGATGGATTTTGGTTAAAAGGGACTGCGGAGACACGTGCACACTAATTGACATGAGCACATGAAAACTGAGCTGAAAGGGGCTAAACTGAATTATCTGTTGAACTGAGTAACTACTAAGCTGACTGTCTAACTGGCTGAATACTGATAACGTGGAAACTATAGAAGGAAAAATCTGAAAGGGAAAATTATAATACCTTCACCTGTTTCTGCTGATTCTTCAAAGAGATAGGGATATCCAGACTTCATGTCTTCTTCAGCTTCCCATGTAGCCTCTTCAACTTTTTGACTTCTCCACAAAACCTTTACTGAGGCTACCTCTTTAGTTCTCAACTTGCGAACCTGGTGATCAAGGATTGCTACTAGGACTTCCTCGAAAGTCAAACCATCTTTAACTGTTACGCTATCAGTCAGGATAACCAACGACGGGTCTCCCACACACTTTCCCAACATGGACACATGGAATACTGGGTGTACGAAAACGAAGTCTTGTGGCAATTCAAGCCCATAAGCCACTTGACCAACTAAGTGGTAAATATACCCCTCGAAAATCATCTTTCTGGCTCTAAAGTAGGAAATAAATCTACCCCTAGGTGCTACTTAATTACCCTTCCATTCTATAAGTTCATCGGGAAAATCAAAGGTTACTGTTTTGGTTCTACAACCCACTGAGGCATAACAGGACTATAACCAATTCATGCCCATGATTACGTCAAAGTCTACCATCTCTAATTCTATTAAGTCTGCTATGGTGTTGTGGTGGTAGATTAACACTGGACAACCCCTATAGATACGTCTAGCTATAACTGATTCCCTAACTGGTGTGGATACTTCGAAGGGTTCATGCAATTTTTCGAGTTATATCCCAAATTTCTTAGCAATGTAAGGGGTTACATAAGATAGAGTGGATCCTAGGTCCATAAGAGCAAATACATCGAAGGTGAAGACTGTTAGCATACCTGTGACAACATTTCCACGAGCCTCTATATCCTGACGACCTGATAGTGCATGCAGACAGTTCTGATCATCGCCCATATTGCCGGACTTTACTGCCCCGCACCCCTGCTAGACTTGGGAATTTCGGGGAGCCGCTGAATTGGTAGACCGAGCTACATTTCCCCCAGTTTTCTGTCTTGCGGATGGTAAATCCTTCAGATAATGGCCCTGCTGACCTCACCCGAAGCAACCAACCGTGCCTGAACAACATGCTTCTGGGTGTCTCCTTCAGATAAATTCATTTAGCTTATTTTTTAATTAAAAAAAAAATGTGATGTGACTTTAAAAAAAAGTCTACCCATTTTTTTAGTCGATATATTTTTCTAAAGCCACATGGTAATTTTTTTTCTGGCGTGTCAGATCTGGTTCGTTTAAAAAATATCTACGTGACTTTAAAAAAAAAAAATCTATTCATTTTTTAAAATGAACCTGACCTGACCCACCAGAAAAAAAATTACCACGTGGCTTTAAAAAAATGTCTACTTAAAATATGGGAGACTTTTTTAAAGACACGTAGCATTTTTTTAATTAAAAAAATAAGATAAATGATTGTTACGAAAAATTATGTCAGAAAAAAAAAAATTACACCATTTTGTAACGGCAGAGGTATATATACACCAGTTTTTTAACGAGGGTATTATCTGCTCTATGTCGCAAAGTTGAGGGGTATATTTGCACCTTTTCCCTTAACCCCGTTCTCTAGCCGACTGATCCCGTTGATCATGTAACTGAGAGGAAACACTAGAACTAGATGCATTTTGTAAGGTGGGGTTATCGTCATGTGTACATTTAAATTGTAGGTCTTGAGGCCAAAGTTTAGCTTAATCATTGGAGCACCAAACTTTAGAGGAATGGATTATTACAAACTTTTCAAAATTACATAAATATTATTTCATAAAGGCAGAATGGCTTGGGAGACCCTTTTACATGTCCTGATTTGACATCCTGGTGACTGTACTTCATGAAGTTTCATCCAGGCCCCGGAACATGATCAAAACAAGCATTTTAAACCCCTCTGACGATGTGAGTTTTTCAATTTTGCTGATGTCAGAATCCACATCAGATAAAACTGTGCCAAATCATTTTTATTTTTATAAATAACCTTTTGACTTTTTCTTTATTGTTTTGCCTTATTTTTACAAAAAAAAAAAAAAAAAAAAAAAATTGAAAAAAGGCAAAATCCCCACCATTTTCATCTTCACCCTCCAACACCATTACACCATTTCCCGGCGAAAAAAATTGAAGTTGCAGTCATTTCAAAACCCAATTATTTTCGCAAATCAAGTAATTGATTTACAATACAAGAATAAATGTCAAACATTTTTCGGGAATGACCTGATTTCTTTGGCACAATTTTGGATGTTTTTCGAAAATAGATTTGAAATAGTTGCAAAAGGTGCTAAATATATCTGGGTTTAAAGGAATCAATCCGATTTATTCCTTTCTTTAAGTATGAGAAAAAAGATGGTTATGTTCTTAGGTGGATAGGGTACACTATTGGTGTTTACGTTGATAAATTATACTATCTGTTCAACCATTTAAAATTCACTATTTTGGTTCACAAAAATGAAAAAAGTAATGTTCTGCACACCTTTATTTTCCTTAAGCCAAGATATGATAGATCTCCAAAACTACACCTCTTTTAATTCATACAAACATCCTTCAATCTCAACAATAAGTTTTACACTATCCATTACTGAAATTTGTGATGGAAGAGGGGAAAATATGACATTTCTTGGTTTGGACAAACCAATTACTTAATATATTGTCACATACCCAAATTTTTGAATTTAGAATATAATAATTGTAAAAGTAGTGTGCGTTACCTTTTCATCCTGCAGAATCAACTCTAGCGATAATGAACTTCCTGGTCTCTCACAATCCAGAACTTTCTACAATCAAACAACGCGAACCTTCAAGTTCAATTGCATCTTGTTGCTGGAAACTTTGCTGATGAAATTAGCATCTACAGTCATATTTTGCAAATGCTCCTACTTTATAAATTGACGCCATTCAGATTAAGTAGTGTGTTTTGCAAATACTGAAGAATTTAGAAAAGTAATATAATACGACTCTACACATTGACTACCAAAAAATATAAATGGAAATGCTCATTTCATATGTTCCTGGACCAGAAAATTTTTCAGTGCAAATCACTATACATTGCTCTCCAAGAAAACTCAACGAGGATGCATTAACGATTTATACCAATAGAAAGATCTGCTGGTAGAATAGTTAGGACTATTTAAAAAGTTCCGGAAATATTACAACTGCACAAGTACTGGAACATAATGAATCGATATTTTGATTACTTTATGCTACATCAAAGAATCCAAATACTATAAGGAAAAGGGATTTTTAAGACTAAAGGAGTGCAAAGGCCATTACATCAGAAAAGTTAGTACTTTAACAAATAAATGTCCATCCTCATATTTGACATCCAATTGAAATTATATATATTGACATATCATTCACTGAACTTTTCCTGTCAAAATAACAATAAGGAAAGCTCGATATACAAAGAAAGTAATCTTGTTTATATATGCTTTCCTTTGTATACTTTCTTAATCATTTTCATAGTTCTTTTGACAAATTTTCCTTTCCATATACAAAGGAAAGCATAAAAAACAACACTACTTCCTTTTATCAGAAAGTTCTTATAATTTAACTTTGTTTACTTAGATCACAAAACTTTAAAATAATGGCGGCCCCATCCTTCAACAACACAAAAACAATACTCCATAAATAATAAACGAACATAAGTACTACGATTCATAACCAATTTGCAGAGAAAAAGATCGAGTGTTCATTTTATTTTACCAGAGAATCTGCATTGATAGCAGAAAGGATGAAGAGAGAGTTGAGTGGCTTCTTCAATGGTGTAGAGTGGGCAGATGCGAATTCAGGATTTCAAAAGGATGAGTTCACCTTATAATTAAGGAAAAAGACGCAAAAAATGCATTTAGTAGGGTTCGATCCCACAACTTTAAGGGACTAAACCCAGCACTTGATATAGTTTCACCATGTGTTCCTTCAGTTTTTTTTTTTTTTTTTTTGACATGTGTTCCTTTAGTTAATATTAGATATATTTTAAGGATTATATACATAACATAGCGAGTTTAGTCGGGTGATCATGAGTTCACGTGACCTATTTTTTATACATAGATTCACCCCTGAGAGCGAGTAAATGGATTCACCCCTGAGAGCGAGTAAATGGATTCACCCCTGGGAGTGGGTAAACGGCACCGATTGAGTTGGAATCAACCAAGTGGAACAAATTGGAAATCCACAAACAGTATAATCTTCAATGCTAGCAAATTCTTGAAGAAACATTCAATTGTTGTCTCTAAATGGCCCTGAAAAAGGGCCAATGGAGTCTCCCACGTAGGGTCAAATATTTGATTTGAAGATAATTACGGAAGATAACTACCTGATTCCTATATTCTCTCCCCATAATTACATGAACATCAACTTAAAGACTTAAATTCCTCTTAATTTAAATTTGCAGTTACTTTTAGGTTTTTTTTATTATTTACTTAGTTTCTGATTATTTGTTTAAGGAATTTACAAACATAGGTTTTTTCTGAGGATGTGTAGTGCAGTTTTCAGTTTTGCGTAGGGTTGTGTAAATGTGCAGTTTTTTGTGTAATTTTGATTATTTACTAATTTTCTGTTGCATTTTTTTTTTTTAAATTTTATATCTTGTATTTTTAAATTTTGATTTTTGTGGTGATGACACTTCGTCAGGGTACTTATGCCTTATCACAATAAAGGCAAGAATTGGCCATTGACCAAGATCATTATAAAAATGAATTCATTTTGGAGTCACTAAAAATTCTCACCGGATGTTCGTAGAATCAGCCATTGCATAATGATAGATAACAAATATGCTAGAGAAGGTGCTAAAAAAGTTAAAGTAGAGAAGGTGCTAACAAAGTTAAGTAGAGAAGGTGCTAAATCTTGATCACCCATTACCGCAAAGCGATTTACTATTTTCACCTTTTTATTTCATGTTCATCCAGAAAGTCAAAACATTTACAATTTTACATAAATGATCATACCATAACTTTTGAACATTTCACATATAAAATCCAGCTAGTAGTCTCATCCTCACATATGGACTACACCTTAGCCATTAACAGCACACAGATGCCCAACTCCAGGTACCAATTTTTTTTAAAAAATGGCATTTGAACTGTTGATGAACAGGACAGAGCATAAAAGGTTCCCCTTGCAAATGTGCATATTCCTCCAGATACACAATGAGATTTCAGCTTACCAGTTTCAACTATATGAAAGCAAAGAAACAAAACGAACCCTAACCCCAAATCCATCGAGCAGCAGCCCCCCCCCCCCCGCCCCCCCCCCCCCCCGCCCCCCCCCCCCCCCCCCCCCCCGCCCGCACACACAACACACAAACAAAACAGCATGGCCAAAAAGACAGTAAAGTAGAAAAATCCATGTTAGTCAAAAACCTGATAGTGGTTCATGTCAATGCTTAACTTAGTCAGTAGATATTCATTTTTACATTATACATCAGTCAAGAGGCTATCTACTACTGCCCACAAAACCCTTAGAGCTGTTTCGCCTTTCTAGACCTTTTCACTGCAGTAACAACAAAACAGAGATTATGCAAGAAGCAAAATTGGTATCCATGTTCAGTAACATCACGCAGTAGAACCACATATATTAGGAACAAAGAAGAGAACTTCCTATCATCCAAGTGACCAAACCTTACATGTCATCTCAATTATTCAACCAGTTACTCTTTTAAGGACATGTGCTTCAGCATTTTTAGTTTCAGCAGGAAGGCCATTCCACATGGCCGTCAAGCGCGTGCAGGGTGTTGATGAGTGTATCATTATCTTCCGACTTACATTCGAAGTACAATGTACCATCTATGCCGGTGAGGAATGACGACAAAATTCAGGTTGTCAATGGGGACCTCCAAAGGTTGAGACTTGAGAGGGCAAGTGTACCGCAAGAAATGGGTGATTCACGCCCCTAGGGATTTGGACTACTAGTAAGAGCACATCACGGGATGTATGGGTCGAACTCTGCTGCAAAAAAAAGCTTGGTATTTAAGAGGAGAAGGGTGGAGGGGCAAGCCCAGTATCCACCAAGCTTCAAACCTTGCACCACAAACCCATGGGGATTTCTAGATTATAAGAAAAAGGGTGATTCACATTGACTGTACAACTAGAGAGAAGGTCAATGGATCTACTGTTAATGTTGGTATTCACTGTTCTAAGATGTTATTACAAAACTCAGGCTTGACAAAGACAGGAAATCAGTACTTGACCGAAAGGCTAAGGGACGTGCAGCAGCTGACAAGGACAGGGGTACTAAGTTTACTGCTGGGGATATCATGCAGACTGTTGGATTATTCTTCACTCATCGGTTCTTTTTAGTTACTTTATTGCTATTTTAGCAAGAAATTATTTATCTCAGAATGTTTTGGTTTTTTAGTGTACTTGAGACATCGAATTTTGTTGGTCCTTTTTTGGTTTAAACTGAATGGTGATAGATAAGAGTTCAACTTTGGGTAAAAAAAACTAGAGTTCAACTTTGGGTAAAAAAAAACTAAGACTAATTCATCCCTTCTCTTTATATCTCTTCAAAAAGAAGATAAGGTTAACAAACAAACAACTGTTTTGGTTCACTGTCAGAACGAAGACAATTTTGCCAACCAGCTCATTTGAAGTTAAATCTAATAAGAGTGCTTTTAAGTCTTAAGGGTTCAAATTCCCATCATAAGCAATCCTCTACATTCGGCGCAAGCTTCCTACCAATGATCTGTCTAGGTTTACCCACTGATCTTCCATTATGATTTTGTAAGTAAACAATAGTTTTGACGTCAAGAGAAAGCAGACTGACATAAGTTTTACAAATGTTTGGATCCACAGACCGCCAGAACTTCAAAGGAACATCATATTAGATGCAGTGTTCTTCATTTCAAATTTTCACTTCCTTCAAATCATAATAAATAAGAATAACTTTTTAATTAGGTATAGTATCGCTTTGCTGTACCATAAGTGCATCAGATACAACCCAGCAACCAGCACAAACAGAAGAAATCTAATCAAACCCTAGAACTAATCGTGAAAATAGAAAAGCCAATAACAAATCACAAAGTTTAAAGAATGCAGAGCAATCGCTAACAATCAGATAACCAATTATGCTCAGAGTGGCTGAACAAGTACAGCAATGAAAAGATTGGAAAATGGAAAAATTAGAGGAGAAAGAAGAAGGAATAGAAGACTTCCAAGAACAAAATAATAACGATAAAATAAAAGAAGAAAAGCCCAACAACACTTAGGGGTGGTGCAGAAGGCAGCAGAATGTTACAGGATAGAGGAAGAAGAACAACTACAGAGAAAAATCATACTCATTGCAATTCATGCAGTCAGCAAGGAGTATATCAGTTGTTCCTTACACCAGCATTCACTTCTTGAAAGTTCAATAGTACATAACATTTAACTAAACACCTCCTAGATAAAAGGGAGTGTAGATTTCAGGAAGAAGTGCCATATGCATGGTCTACATCATGTAGCAAACATCACTGTTAATTAGAAACTGCATTCTTGTTTAAGGTAAAGTATGAGCTCCATTTCCCTACCAACTACATTTGAGACATGTCCCATTCAACTTTTAAGCACTAAACAGGAAACAATTATATATATCTTATCTGATATCTAGATGGAACATGATGCAACTTCAAGTAGTATATATGCACTATACATATTCTATTATTAAATGCCAAAAGAATAAAAGCTAAGAATAAATAACAAGCTACTCGTACTGATCCAATATACTATTCTAGCAAAAATGGGTAACTTATTGATTTAGAGAAGGAGATTTACATAGAAACCATGCCCCTCTCTAGCTCTAGTAAATCTAACTCACAAATACAAACCTCTTGGTTCTTTCCCTTTTCTCCTTCATATTGTTCCACTAATGCACATTAAGTTACCTTGGCCGGCGCTACATTTCTCCCTTGCTTCCTCAATTTAATGGCTTACAAAAGACGCAAATCAACAAATTGATATAAGGCGATGCATGTCTATCAAACGCTTGACATTGTCTCTTAATTCACACAAGGATTATCTAGTTTTCCTTATTACAGCTTTGCTACATTGACTTAGGTCAATTTTTCAAAATATCATGATACATCGTTGATGCATATGAGTAGGAGTTACACTTGAAATACTTTAAACAAGTTCATCTCTCACTTGGTGGTACATAACAATTGCACCTACTTAGTTTAGCTTTAATAATGTGAAAGATAGAACATAACTGTAACACCTCGTAACTTCGGACGAAAGTTTGACTCATAAAATGATAATATAATGGAACCAATATGAGGATTATAGGAAGTGTTTTGAAAACCAATTAAGTCATAAGAAATGTCTTTGGGCAAAGCAAAGTTGAAAACCACTCTACGGAGCATGTTTGCAAGAGAGTTTATAGAAGGTCATACTTCCAACGATTATAACCCCATTATTAATTTGGAATTTGGGAAAACATCCTTGATTAAAGTTGTAGCCCTTTGAAATAGCTTTCCAACGGTATATTATGGAGGTCAAACGGACATCTTTGCAAAGAGTTATGCCCATTTCACTGAAGCCTGTCTTCGCTGGAAAATGGGTGACTTCGACGGGAAGATCGACGTTTCGTCGATCTGATCGACGGTTCGTCCTTTGAACCGTCGATTGTCCATTGTTCACTGGAAATTTGACCAATTCGACGGAGCAGATCGACGCTCCGTCGTTTGAACCGTCGTTTGGTCCGTTAAGTACGTTTCGGGTCACCTGACTTCGGGAGGCCATAACCCTATCATAACTTGGGAATTTGGGAAAACGCAAAGAACGAAAGTTGTAGATAATTGAAAAACCTTTCCAACCATAGGTTGTGGGTTCACAGGAGACGTCGGGATAAGGAGATATGGATGTTTTAAGACAGCAAGGTCCCAACCCGTTTTCAAGTTGGGTCAACCCATTTTCCCCTTGGTATATAAAGAAAATATTACCCTAACAGCCCATTTTTCCTCCAAAACTCAGATTTTAGAGAGAGGAAGTGAGAGAGAAGGGAAATTAGAGAGAGAAAGTAGAAAATCAACCAAGTTTAAGGCCCCGAATCCCAAAGCTCGTGAAGGAAAATGTGTAGTACAAGTCGTTGTCGTCATTTTAAGCCCAAGATCGGACTTGGGGGTGTTGATTTCGTGATGACTACCCAAAAGGTAATATTTTTACTCCCCAATCATTTATAGTTATGAATTGATGAATTCTTGGGAGTATAATAATTGGGTTTGTTGAAGATGATTATATGAACTATGTTAGAATTGTTGGATTGATGACTTGGGATTGTTGTATTCATATGGATTATGAAGAATGATGTTAATTGCATCTAATTGAGACTGTAGAAATTGTTAGAAGTAAAAGAATGGGGATTTGGTGAAGAAAACACCATTAATGGGGATTATAGAGCTTCATGCCCACTAAGTGTTTGATAAAATGCTTAGATGAACAAAACATGGATATTGTTGCTAATATAGAATCACTATGACTTGTATGCTATAGATTGAAGTTGAAGGGGGTGAAGGACATTGTGATACGCCCAAAAGCGGAAGGTTAAGGTATGTAGAACTTCCATCCACATGTGGGAACTTCTATGTTCTTCCCCATGATCCGTTTAGTAAATTCTATGAAGTTCAACTCCTAGGGCATTAAACCCAATGTATTGGTAGCCCGTAATTATGTATGTATGTATGTACATGAATTCCGTATATATGTTCGTTATTGTGTTCCTAAACCTCCATTTCGGACATTAGGAATCCTAGCTTAATCCATGAATCATGAATTCTTCCTCATGTGTTCTCATGATGTTTATATGAAATTGTAAAATGTTATTTTACAAATTACAAGCATGTTTTCAAGTCAGCTACAAACGTATGATTATGCATTATGGTATTTCTCATGATCAAGTTTACAAGTTATTTCATGAAAATATGTTTACAAGTCCTTTCGTGAAATCATGATTTCAAGACAAGTACAAGTTAATTCCCGAAAGTCATGGGCTTCTTAGCCAACTATATTATTTTCATGTTCGGGAGTTGTAATAATACCGAGAAGGCTCAGATAGCCTGAAACTACGTATGCCAACGTAGGATAAGAATCGCTCCGCCCAGTAGGACGATTCCTTTATATGTTCCCCATTGAGGGATTTGGATCCATTCATGTTATGTTCATGACTCGTGCCCCGGCAAGGTACGAGATGGCTTAGCTGATCGGGCAGAGATCAGACTCCACGCTCCTCCCCGTGGTGGTTTATGTCGGTATTACAGATTATTACAGATTACTACAGACTATCTCATGCTTCCAGTACTCAGTTTCAGTTTTAAATTTCATGATTTTGTACTCATGCTCATGCTCATGTTCATGTCCAAGTTTTCAGTTTCAGTTCTAACTATGTTATTCCATGTTCCATGTTGTTTCTTCCGGTTGCTTTACATACCAGTACATTCAATGTGCTGACGTCCCCTTTTTATTGCCCGGGGGCCTGCATTTCACGATGCAGGTACTGATATACAGGACGACACATCTGCTCAGTAGGACAGCATTCGTATCAGCTTATTTGTGAGCCCCATCTCATTCGGGGTTTAGTCAACTTTTATCTTATGATTAGTTATGCATCTAAAGGTATGCTGGGGGCCTTGTCCCAGTAAGTATGTTTTTCAGTCAGACTCATGATAGAGGTTTCATAGACTAGAACAGACAGTTATGTCATGTCAGATAATCGAAGTCGCATAGCCATTTTGGCTCACTCATGTTTAAACAAGTACTTTATTAAGTATTATGACTTATTATGTTTTATAAAGGCTCATCATGCATTCACGTTATATTCCGCTTATGTTATGCATCATGATGATTCAGCAAGTCATGTGGTTCGCTCGGTCACATGTAGTCAGGCACCGAGTGCCGTGTTACGTCCAGGCCATGGTTCGGGGCGTGACAAAGCTTGGTATCAGAGCCTAGGTTCAAGTGTCTTAGGGAGTCTATGAAACCGTGTCCAGTGGGGTCACTTTTATATGTGTGTGCGCGCCATACATATAAACAGTTGACCACCAAGACATTCAGGATTGTCTCATTTCTTTCTACTCTAGATCGTGCCATGAATCTTAGAGCAATAAGAAACTTCTTTTCCTCTCGAATTACGTACGTTTCGAATGTGCAGGAGATGAATAGAAAATTCAAGGTCCAAGTAAGGATGTTTACCCATAGGGGGTACAATTGTGCAGTACTTACTGGTAACGAATGAGACTTCAAGTGCTATTGAAAGTGGAATGAATGGTATGTTGAATGATAATGATGTTCTTGAGAAAGGTAAATCATGGAGGATCTCAAAGGAGTGGTGGTAGACAGTTTTCTACCGGAGGTCATCAGGACCCACTCTATCTTTAGTTAAAGATTGAAAGGGAAAATAAACAGGAAAGTGTAACAGGTACAGTTTGAGTTGGACATATGAGGTAAGTTCATCATTTCTATACTGTTGTCAAAATTGGGAGCCCTGTGTGGCTACGATATGATATGATATATGTATATATGTTGGCCTTGTGAGGCATTGTTGGTATTTCCTGCGTGCAGGTTTTGGGATAGTAAGAAATACATAGGAAACTCTGCCAAATATTTTCCTAGAAATAGAAGGAGAATAAGATATAAGTTCGTAATATGTCTGGAAAAGTCATGTCAACAGGAATGGTAAGATTTGACTAAGTTACGAGTGCGGCTAACCTTGAGAAATATAATTTGATTCCCTATTCAGATGAACACCTTGAGTGGGTGACAGTTCGGATACATCCGAATGTGTGTTAGAAACCAAGGGCTTAAGTTAAGTTCAGAGTAGAGTGATTAGTGGAAGAAGAAATCAGCTAAGCCGTAAAAGAGCAAACTACAGAAGAATAGCCTTTAAGAGTTGTCAAAAAGGGGTTGTCCTAATATTTACAGTGTGAGCAGAGTTAAGTCATTAAGATGGAGTATGCCAGTTATGAATACAGTAGCAACCCGTTCATGTAAGTAAATTTAGTTTTTTCCCATGAGAAATTGCTCAGATGTGAGTCAAAAAAAAAAAAAATCGTCAGTGTTGTAGAATACAAAGAAATTACAGAAGATAAGAAATGTTAATTGCAATCCCATCAGAAGAGAAGAATTTATAAGTATAAGATGTTAGCCTTGGTCTAAGGGGGAGATGCAGAAATCACCAGTAAGTCCAGCGAGATAATTGAAGACCCGAATGGTTATTATGAGATATGAAGAACCTTAGTTCAGTTAAGTTGGCATAATGAGATAGTCTTCATAAGGAATATGCCTCGTCTTAGAGGAAACCTGAATTGAGTAGAATGATCATCGAACGAATATTATCAAGTTCAATTACTATCGATTAGGCGATCACAGAAAATCTATAAGATCATGCCCAGTTATGTGTCAAAAGGGTAGTGCCATTGCACAAGACTCTAACCCTTAAGGTGCTAGTCATAGACTTAGCGCACAACAGTACTATGAGTATTTTAGGAAGTATCAAAAATCAAGTATGGGAAGTATGGTTCATGATTTAGGCAGACAAGATAACTAAGGTGAAAGAAGTTCACTGCTTATCCAAGATAGAAATCTGACTTTCAGACTCTTAAGTAGGTGGAGTTATTGCCCAGAACATGGCATTCCTGCTTAGTCATCGAAGTTAGAGAGAAGCAGTTTGGTGATTCCTACTTACTGCAGATGAAAGAGGAGATTCACGAACAGAAAGCCTTAGCTTTTGAACAAGGGGGAGATAATGGTACCTTGAGATATCGAGGCAGATTACGCGTTCTAGATGTAGATGGGCTTAAAGAGCGAATCATGTCAGAAGCTCACAACTCTAGGTATTCCATCCACCCAGGTTCCACTAAGATGTACCATGATCTTAAGGATATTTATTGGTGGAATGATACGAAGAAGAATGTGGCAGAGTTCGTAGCTGAGTGTCAGAATTGTCAGCAAGTGTAAGCCGAACACCAGAAGCCTGGTGGCTTGGTTCAGGATAATGATATTTCTGTCTGGAAACGGGAAATGATCAATATGGGCTTTGTATCAGGTCTACCTCATTCAGCTAGGAGGCATGATTTAATTTGGGTGATTGTGGACAGACTTACGAAGTCAGCGCACTTCTTGCCAGTTAAGACCACAAATTGAACATAAGATTATGCCAAGTCATGTGTTAATGAAATTGTTGGATTGTATGGGACCCTAGAGTCCATTATTTTAGATTATGGTGCTCAGTTCACACCGAACTTCTAAAAATCCTTTCAGAAAGGATTGGGTACAGAGGTGAACCATAGCACAACTTTTCATCCTCAGATAAATGGTCAGACAGATACGCTATTCAGATCTCATGTTATGATATTCATGATTAGTTTAATACTCAGATATTTATGTCAACTTAGTACTCAGATATCAGTCCAGTACTCACGTATTCATGCCATTCCAGTATTCAGCTAATCCAGTATTCAGTCAGCTCAGTATTCAGCTAATCCAGTATTCAGTTAGCTCAGTATTCAGTCAGCCCAGTCTTCAGTCAGGACAATAGACATTCAGTTTAGTATCTCAGCAGTTTAGTAATCTTGTATTCATTCAGTTCAGTAACCATGTGTCCTTGATTTCAATGGTAATTGGGATGACCACCTGTCTCTTATTGAGTTTACTTACAATAAAAGAAAAAGGATTACCATGCTAATATTGGTAAGGCACTATTTGAAACCCTTTTTGAGCGAAGGTGTAGATTACCAATTGGTTGGTTCAAAGTTGGTGAGGCAGAGTTGCTAGGACCAGATTTTAGTTTATCAGGATATGGAGAAAGTCAAGTTAATACAGGAGCGTTTGAAACGGCTCAGAGTCACCAGAAGTCATATACAGATGTAAGGCGAAGGGAACTTAGAATTTTCAGTTGATGATTAGGTGTTCCTTAAAGTCTCACCTATGAAGGGTGTTATGAGATTTGGAAAGAAAGGGAAGCTCAATCCCAGATATATTGGACCTTACAGAATTCTACGAAAGGTTGGTCTAGTAGCTTATGAACTTGAGTTGCCACAAGAGTTGCCACAAGAGTTAGCTGTTGTTCATCCAGTGTTTCATGTATCGATGTTGAAGAAGTGTGTGGGAGACCCTTCGTTGGTTGTTCCTGCTGATGCTATAATAGTTAAGGATGGCCTCACCTATGAGGAGATCCCTGTAGCCATTCTTGATCGTCAAGTTTGCAAGTTGAGAACTAAGGAAGTAGCCTCAGTGAAAGTCCTGTGGAGGAGTCAGAAAGTTGAGGAAGCTACATGGGAAGCCGAGGAGGATATGAAATCCAGGTACCCGCACTTGTTTCAGCCTGCAGAAGAGATTTATGATGAAGCACCAAGATTTTGAGGTATGGAAGCTTTCTTTTCATGTTTTTGGTCGTGTGTGGCCAATTTATAATGCTATTGTGATGTAGCCCTGTGAGGCAATGATATTATGGATTTTTGTGACAGGTTGGTAGTGCCTTATTACAGGGGAAACTCTAGCGAAATTTTTGTAGAATCCCGAATGGTTATCATTCGAGGACGAATGATCCCAAGGGGGAGATATTGTAACACCTCGTAACTTCGGACGAAAGTTTGACTCATAAGATGATAATATAATGGAACCAATATGAGGATTATAGGAAGTGTTTTGAAAACCAATTAAGTCATAAGAAATGTCTTTGGGCAAAGCAAAGTTGAAAACCACTCTACGGAGCATGTTTGCAAGAGAGTTTATAGAAGGTCATACTTCCAACGATTATAACCCCATTATTAATTTGGAATTTGGGAAAACATCCTTGATTAAAGTTGTAGCCCTTTGAAATAGCTTTCCAACGGTATATTATGGAGGTCAAACGGACATCTTTGCAAAGAGTTATGCCCATTTCACTGAAGCCTGTCTTCGCTGGAAAATGGGTGACTTCGACGGGAAGATCGACGTTTCGTCGATCTGATCGACGGTTCGTCCTTTGAACCGTCGATTGTCCATTGTTCACTGGAAATTTGACCAATTCGACGGAGCAGATCGACGCTCCGTCGTTTGAACCGTCGTTTGGTCCGTTAAGTACGTTTCGGGTCACCTGACTTCGGGAGGCCATAACCCTATCATAACTTGGGAATTTGGGAAAACGCAAAGAACGAAAGTTGTAGATAATTGAAAAACCTTTCCAACCATAGGTTGTGGGTTCACAGGAGACGTCGGGATAAGGAGATATGGATGTTTTAAGACAGCAAGGTCCCAACCCGTTTTCAAGTTGGGTCAACCCATTTTCCCCTTGGTATATAAAGAAAATATTACCCTAACAGCCCATTTTTCCTCCAAAACTCAGATTTTAGAGAGAGGAAGTGAGAGAGAAGGGAAATTAGAGAGAGAAAGTAGAAAATCAACCAAGTTTAAGGCCCCGAATCCCAAAGCTCGTGAAGGAAAATGTGTAGTACAAGTCGTTGTCGTCATTTTAAGCCCAAGATCGGACTTGGGGGTGTTGATTTCGTGATGACTACCCAAAAGGTAATATTTTTACTCCCCAATCATTTATAGTTATGAATTGATGAATTCTTGGGAGTATAATAATTGGGTTTGTTGAAGATGATTATATGAACTATGTTAGAATTGTTGGATTGATGACTTGGGATTGTTGTATTCATATGGATTATGAAGAATGATGTTAATTGCATCTAATTGAGACTGTAGAAATTGTTAGAAGTAAAAGAATGGGGATTTGGTGAAGAAAACACCATTAATGGGGATTATAGAGCTTCATGCCCACTAAGTGTTTGATAAAATGCTTAGATGAACAAAACATGGATATTGTTGCTAATATAGAATCACTATGACTTGTATGCTATAGATTGAAGTTGAAGGGGGTGAAGGACATTGTGATACGCCCAAAAGCGGAAGGTTAAGGTATGTAGAACTTCCATCCACATGTGGGAACTTCTATGTTCTTCCCCATGATCCGTTTAGTAAATTCTATGAAGTTCAACTCCTAGGGCATTAAACCCAATGTATTGGTAGCCCGTAATTATGTATGTATGTATGTACATGAATTCCGTATATATGTTCGTTATTGTGTTCCTAAACCTCCATTTCGGACATTAGGAATCCTAGCTTAATCCATGAATCATGAATTCTTCCTCATGTGTTCTCATGATGTTTATATGAAATTGTAAAATGTTATTTTACAAATTACAAGCATGTTTTCAAGTCAGCTACAAACGTATGATTATGCATTATGGTATTTCTCATGATCAAGTTTACAAGTTATTTCATGAAAATATGTTTACAAGTCCTTTCGTGAAATCATGATTTCAAGACAAGTACAAGTTAATTCCCGAAAGTCATGGGCTTCTTAGCCAACTATATTATTTTCATGTTCGGGAGTTGTAATAATACCGAGAAGGCTCAGATAGCCTGAAACTACGTATGCCAACGTAGGATAAGAATCGCTCCGCCCAGTAGGACGATTCCTTTATATGTTCCCCATTGAGGGATTTGGATCCATTCATGTTATGTTCATGACTCGTGCCCCGGCAAGGTACGAGATGGCTTAGCTGATCGGGCAGAGATCAGACTCCACGCTCCTCCCCGTGGTGGTTTATGTCGGTATTACAGATTATTACAGATTACTACAGACTATCTCATGCTTCCAGTACTCAGTTTCAGTTTTAAATTTCATGATTTTGTACTCATGCTCATGCTCATGTTCATGTCCAAGTTTTCAGTTTCAGTTCTAACTATGTTATTCCATGTTCCATGTTGTTTCTTCCGGTTGCTTTACATACCAGTACATTCAATGTGCTGACGTCCCCTTTTTATTGCCCGGGGGCCTGCATTTCACGATGCAGGTACTGATATACAGGACGACACATCTGCTCAGTAGGACAGCATTCGTATCAGCTTATTTGTGAGCCCCATCTCATTCGGGGTTTAGTCAACTTTTATCTTATGATTAGTTATGCATCTAAAGGTATGCTGGGGGCCTTGTCCCAGTAAGTATGTTTTTCAGTCAGACTCATGATAGAGGTTTCATAGACTAGAACAGACAGTTATGTCATGTCAGATAATCAAAGTCGCATAGCCATTTTGGCTCACTCATGTTTAAACAAGTACTTTATTAAGTATTATGACTTATTATGTTTTATAAAGGCTCATCATGCATTCACGTTATATTCCGCTTATGTTATGCATCATGATGATTCAGCAAGTCATGTGGTTCGCTCGGTCACATGTAGTCAGGCACCGAGTGCCGTGTTACGTCCAGGCCATGGTTCGGGGCGTGACAATAACGTACAAGAATTTTTTTCCTAAAAAAAGTCGAATTATAAATACTCTAAGCATGATAAAGGAGTTTACTATTGTAGGAACAACTGCTGTTAGAAATAACAACAATGAAAAAGGTTTGTATTTTCATTTACTTCTTTTAGACAGGGCCTTCTTAAATATAGCTCATTCTCATATCTTTTTCTCCTACATTTCCATGTCCTTTGGTACACCACACACAATCATGATCACATGTCAAGAATTTGTTTCCTAAATATAGCTCATTTTCATAGCTAAATTTGCTTCCTAAAATGCTCTATCTTGCAATATACCATTGCATATGTCAACATTATGCCCAAACTAAAAGACAATGTAGCCTTTGATTGACCAAATAAGTAAAACAATGAGAAGATAGTCCTAAAGAAAATATACAGTTAGCACCTGGCAGCACGGAAAGAATAAAACTTAGTGGAAAACAAGAAATTAGCTATTAGGAGCAAGGAAAAGTACCAAAACAAGATACTATTTCAGACCTTAACTGATGTTCCGTCATTCCTGTGGTTCCTCCTTCACCCTATTAAGTTTTCACCTAAAGAAGATTATTGGAGAAGTCCCTAGATCAAACAATAAGCCTTGGAAGTGCTACACACAGGGGTTATTGGTGCATTTCACCTATCAGTACTGTTCAAGAGGATAGGCAATGTTGAGTGCCATTTAGTTTGACGATTAAGAAACCATGAACTTTAATCAAATAGTTGCTCTTGCAAAAATTGTTGTTTCATGAAGCAAAAAGGAAAAATGGACAAAAAGATATGCAAGCAGATATGGTTCAATCAATGATACCAGTAATAGGAATGTCTTCTGCTATATTTGACAAAAGAAAGAAAAGTTTGAGAACCAATGTACAGAGAACTCCTCTTCATCTACACTTTTTCAGCCCTCGTTTTTGCTGCATCCTTGGTTTCTTCTGGCGGAAGGGCAAAACGAGGCTTTCAATGTAGATGTTTGCATCCCGAAAGTCAGCACAGTTGGTAATGTTTCGATATCTTATCGAGTCATCCTTTAGATTGTAAATCATGAAAGTTGATCCATCCTCAAACAAAATTTGACTTTTATTTGACATGCAAAAGAGCGGACAAAGCAGATGATTCAACGGATTATCGGGAGGATTGATGGTCAACATTTTTATCCAAGATTCTTTAACCCCATACTCCTTCATAACCCACACATCTGTGTAAGTCTTCCCATTATTACAAACCACAGAAAGATCACTTCCCAACACTCCTAGCGTAAGGTCAAATTTTCCTTCTCGGTAGCAAGGGTGCTCCACCTTTCCATATTTCCCATCAGCCAAATTAACAGAAACGATGTCCCGACCATTATGCCCAACAAGATCAATAGCACTAAGACCAGCAATAAAAGTAAACCAATGAAGCTTCCCATACCCGACTTACCGACTGGCAACCCACCCTGAAAATCATCAGTACTTCTCCAACAGTGACTATTTAGACTATATATTTTGACATGACACGAACCCTTATTATCTGAAGTAGTAATACCAACTACCTTGTAATCATCATGAAGTTCATCATATCCAAAACCATACATTAAAAAGTATTTAGACCTCAATGTAGACCTAGAATAAGGCAATTTCTTGAACATCCTGATTGATGGATTCCAAAGAAAGTTATGTTGTTCCTCAATGGTAAAACAAATCAACCCATTGACTGAACCCACAATACTAAGAGATTTATGGGGTAGTTTCATAGGATAATCCAAGTCAAATGCATGGGTAACAGAGTCGTTATAAAGTAAGGAACGAAGGGAACAGTACATAAGATTGTTGTTAGGTTGACGAGGACCCAACATAAGTGCATGGCGGGTGTAGTCCTTGTTATTAGCACATATACTGAGATGGGTCTTGATAAATTCCGGGCTAGAGATTAAAGCAAGCCAAGACTTGGAGACACACCTGAATTTCAAGAGGGGTTTCACTCGAAGCCTTGATAGGATTTCAGTGATGAGTTCTGGAGGAAGGTCAGGGTTTGACAAGTGCATTGAAGTTGATGGAAATTGAGAATCCATTGTTGGTTTGCTGCGTTTTGGGTCTTCCATTTGGGTAGCACAAGTTTGAGCTCTTTCTTGGACACGAAAATCATACAAGCCGTTTCTTTTTCTATGTATAAGAAAGATAAGATTGTGATTATCATAAGGTTATGCTCTCAATGAGTCATCTACTTGTTGCTTCCCGTAGAAGAACTATTATGTGGATAGTTATTGAACCAAAATTTGAAATGTTAGTAGGTTTTTTGCGTTTTGCGTGTCGGTGGAGGGCCTCATTTCCCTCACATTCCATTTGGGGTAGATTCTACTCATTCCGTGTCAAATCATTTTTCCTTTTTTGGTTTTGCAAGCCTATCAAGAAATACTGTTTCAAATTATATGAACATGTTATTATTTGGAGAGTTATAAGGTAGGTTTTTAATCATGTTTTTTCATTTTTTTTAAAATTACTTTTATATAATTTTTAAATATATAAATTTTATTTTTACAATCTTGAAAAACTTATGTCAAAATATACGGTCAAAGTTATAAAGTTCAACGCTCATACGCTGAAAATGTTCACATAAATTGAAACGGATGGAGTATTAATTAATATGAGTATTTGACTAACTTTACCCTTATTTATGGGTAAGTTATAATCTTTCTCCATTAAATACTTACTCTATTGATGTGTCACCTCCATTAATGATAAAATTTACCAAGGGTAAAATTGGGAAAAAATAATCAATTGTGCCTTAAACTTCTAAAAATGACAAATAATTTGAGACAATTATTTTTAATAATCACGATACATAATTTGTGACGAAGGGAGTATTGAACAAATTTGAGCTCTTCGAGTAGATAGATGTTTCAAATCAGGTACCAGAACAAGACTGCTATTCTTTTTTTTCTTTTAATTACTATTCGCTCCATTTTTAGTTATCATACACTTCCTCCTTTTCAATTTATGTAAATCTATTTGACTGGGCATGATATTTAAGAAAGAGTGAAGCCTTTTGAAACTTGTGGTTCAAAATAAGTCTTGAATATTTGTGTGGCTATAAATTACTTCATAAAGTGAATTTGTTTCCAAATTAGAAAAGAGGTCATTCATTTTAGAACGAACTAAAAAGGAAATAGGTTCACATAAAGTGAAACAGAGGGAGTATATTTAAAAATAAATATCTATTTTTACTTGTATAGTTTGGGAAATATAAAGATAATTTATCAATACATACCTATTTTATCCTTATTATTAATTATTTAGTTGAAAATTTCAAGAAATTATTAGTGGTTGCATGACTTTTAAAGTATTTTGATTGTTTGACTTAGTAATAATTAATGGTAAAATGGGAGGGGAAAAAAAAAAAAAAAAAAAACTAAGAAAAAACTCAATTGTTACAAGCCCTCTTTTGGTTTTGTATTCCTAATTTTCCACTTCATTGAGAAAATCAAATATCCTTAGCAAAGAAATGTGACTAGGATGTGTCTTTAGGATTAATGTATGTCCTTTATGTGTTTTCTTAATTATTCTTAAGGTATGTATGCCTAGTAATCCTATATCATGGTTATAATTTTTTGTTCTTGTGTATCATGTTTGTTTGATTTTGATTTTAATTTATCAGTTTTATGTTTTATTGCTTTTGAAAATATGAATTAGTGTAAATGGAATTACTTCTAATATCATATAAAAAAAATCGAATTGAAAAAATCGAAACCAAAAGAACTGAACCAAACTAGTTTGGTTCGGTGTTCAGTGTCCACCTTCAAAAAATCGAAACCAAAACCGAAATAGCCGAATCGAAGTTTAATAAAAATCGAACCGAAAAACCGAACGCCCATCTTTAGGGAGATGAGGGTATTATTTTAAACTATAAGGAAGGTGTGTGTTACGAATAGAAGGAGGTTTCTGAAAATTAATTGTCATCTCAAGATTATATATATAGGAAGACTTTGTTATGACTTTGACACTGCTCTTTCCATGGCAATTGAAATGAAATCCAAGGGAGATGAAGCCTCCCATGAACATCCAAAACGAAGCAAACCCATAAAGCATTCTCCATTTCCATCGACTTCAATGCATGATTTTGATCTTACCATTCCTTACCCTTGTACCAGAACTCAATACTGAAATCTTCTCGAGGCTTCCAGTGAGCTTCCTCTTGCAAATCAGGTCTGTTTCAAAATCTTGGCTCGCTTTCATCTCTAGCCCTAAGTTTATCAAGGCCCATCTTAGTATATCTGCTGATAACAAGGAGTACACCAACCATAGGCTTATGTTGAGGTTTTATCAACCTAAGTACAATCTGAAGGACTGTTCTCTTAGGTCTTTACTTTATGACTCTGTTCCGGAGGCAGCAGACTTGGATTATCCTATGAAAAAACAACCTAAACCTTTTTGGGTTGTTGTGGGTTCTGTTAATGGACTGATTTGTCTTTCTAATAGGGCAAAAGATTTGTGTATATGGAATCCATCAATTAGAAAGCACAGGAAATTGCCTGATTTTACAACTAATTTTAGAGACCGTTTCATAGATGGTTTTGGATATGATAAGTTGCATGGTGATTATAAGGTAGTAGGCTGTATATTTGATAACAGGAGTTTAGATAAAGTTGAGGTCAAAATATATAGTCAAAAGAGTGATTCTTGGAGAGGCATCCAAAATCTTCCGAATGGGCTGAAATGCTTTGGTTCGGGTAAGTGTGTGAATGGGAAGCTTCATTGGGCTAATAATACTAGTTATGTTTTGTATAAGGGCTAGAGCATCATTGTTTTGATTTGACTGATGAGAAATGGAAAAAGGTGGAGCAGCCTTGCTATGGAGAAAAAGATGGTGTTTTGGTGCTGGGAGTGTTGGGAAATAATCTCTCTGTGATATGCAATGGTAATCGTCAAAGAACTGATCTAGATGTGTGGGTTATGAAAGAGTATGGGGTTAAATAATCTTGGACAAAGATGTTTACCATCAAGTGTCCTCATAGTCCTGTTGCATTGGTGTTTTATCCACCCTTTTTAATTTCAAATAATGATGAAGTTTTGCTTATGTTTGGACAATCTTTCGTGTTTTTCTTTGAAAGCCTAGTTTCTCCCCTTTTGCAAAACGAACCATGGGCACAACAAGACTGAAAGGTATGGAAGCTCAGGTGGACGCCATTGTGAAAGTTATGACTTGTAAGAGTTCCACTTCATACATTTTTTGCACGAGAGCTGGTCAATTTTGTTTCTTTTGTCAAACACGGAAAAAAGACTTTGCACAATTTAAGGGACACATTTACACATCTGCTTAGGGATCATGTTTGTCCTTTTATTTTTTGCATATTTCCATGAAGAAGAAACTTTTATGAGAACAATTATAGGTTGTGGTAGTGTTTATTGTGCTCAGCACTCAAAAGTAAATGGCATTGGACATTTTTTCTCTTTTTTTGAGCAGTGTTTAAGGGGATGTGAAGATCATGGCAAGTGAATGCGCCTATAGGCGATAACGCTAGCCCATTAGATGTAACGACCCGTCCGGTCGTTAGTTAATACTCCGCGAACCCATGCCCGATCTAGGTCTAGGATCGTTAATAATAAGCCCTATGGAGTGTTTTAAGGATTAAGAGTGGGAAAAAAATCAATTCTGGACAGAATTAGAAAATTTTGGGCCAGGGAAGGAAGCGGACCGCTATAGACCGCCATAGCAGTACCGCTATAGCGGCAATTCGACCGCCGCAGAGGTCCACGCAGGGCAGTGACCGCGTTTTTGGTCACTTAGTTTATTTTTCTCTTCTTTTTCAATAAAAGACTCCCAAAGGCTGCTCCTAGGGTTCCATATGAAAGAAAAACCCTTGACACCAAGAAAAAGAGACCTTTCTATTTTCCTCCCCATCATTCCCTACGGCTATTACCTCTCATGGATTCGGATGAAGGTTAGAAAGGCGAGCAATTCAAAAAGGGAATCAATTAGTTGTTCGTCAACGAGGTAGGTTATGATTTACTTGAGTTAGACTTTGATTAGCGAATCGTATATACTTTTAGAGTTGACGGGAGACTGCATGATTAGGTCGTCGGACATGGAGTTTGGTTGGACATATTCTATAATGTAATTAAAATCGTGTGTAAATAGTAGCTTATTAATGGGAATGCTATTATCACTGAGGGGTACTTCGTGTTTAAATTATGCATCCCTAGGAGTGGGTGATTTCCGTCTTTATTTTCGGTTATATTGAAATATTCACATGGCTGTCTTTCTTGTTAATAAGAGATTTGTATTGAGAGGATCGAAGTGAGTTGGATTAGCACTACGCCCAACAAGGGCATGATTCATGACTTGTTTGATTTATTGCATCTTTGCATTGCATTGCATGGGTTATGAGGAAATACATGTAGCAGGAAAGGCGGAGTATGGGCATTTATGTTATCTGGTCTTTTGGCTGTTGAGTTGAATACGAGGAATATATATGATATGGATCTGCATTCGAGGTTCTTTCCGGAGAGGAAGATTTCTGGCTCGGGTCCGAGGAGTGAATCTGGAACGAGTGGTACATGGACACCATGGGTCCCCTGCAGGTCATGACTACTGAGCAATGACATCAGTTAGCATGTATGTATAATGTGGTTGGGCCCTTGCATCGCATTCTACATTACACTACATCTAATATTTCTATGTTATGCATGTGTGCACTACCGTCAATGATATTGCTTATTTATCTTTATGATTTCGTTAAGATGGTGTGTGGAAGGGTGGTTAATATAAGATAAGTGTAGTAGCAAACTTTCAGATAGCGAAACATTCCCTAGATGCATCGTATTGTAGTAAGTAAATTAAGTAGAATACCCGTAATTCTTGGAAATAAAAGCAGTGAACAGTTGAAAGTGGAAAGGTAAGTAGTGAGGGTGTAATAACCTTTATTGAGAATGTTGAGGTTCATTGACTTATTTGCTTATCTTATTGACTTTATATTGTGTTGCGCGAACTAATCTTAGTCGACCAATGATGTGTGCCAGTACGTGTGGTATACTGATATTACTCTTGCTACGCCCTTTTTGGGTGTAGATATGTTGCAGGTTTTAGTTGAGGTTTTGTCATGTGGATTTATCAGGCATTCTCCTACAGTCTCGCTCATCTCACTCCAGGCAGAGGCTGTGTCATTTATTTTGTCTTCATGTATAGTAGGAGCTCTTGTACCTGTGTCACACCCCTACCAGGAGTATGACGGGCTCCGACCCGTAGGTCGGGAACCACCTGACTTATCCGTTACTTTGAACATTATAAACCATAACTCAAAGAACACCTGCACGCAGAAAAGGCCCAACATAGGAATATCCGATCATTCAGCACATATGTACATATGCGGACCGACAAGGTCGCCACAACATAACGTATATCATTAAGCCGGCAAGGCTAACAATAAAGTATCAAGAGCTCAAAATAAGGCCGACAAGGCCACCAATATATTATACAACAATATGAACCGGTGGAGCTATAAAACATCTAACTGTACATACACGTCTACGAGCTTCTACATAGAACACAAATGATCATAAGGACAATACCAAATAGACTGCAACTCCGAAGTAGGTGGAGAGCTCCTGAGAATTCGCTGATAGAATACCTACGGGTCTAATCCGTCTCCTTGCCTACCTGCGGGCATGAGCGCAGCGTCCACAAGAAGGGACGTCAGTATGAATAATGTACTGAGTATGTAATGCATGAATAACAACATAATATAGATATGAAAGATAACATGGAATATGAGAGATACATGTACATCCGGATGCCTCATAAGGCGGTGTCATGCATGCTTAGCCTTTAAAAAAAAATATTCTTATACATATATATAGTACCATGCCCGGCCATTAAGGCTCAGTGTCATATATATAGTATCATGCCCGGCCGTTAAGGCTCGGTGTCATATATATAGTATCATGCCCGGCCATTAAGGCTCGGTGTTATCATCATTAGCCTGCGTCCGGGGCAATATCATAACATGCCCACTGCAGTGGTGTGCACATCTACGTGCCATGCCCGGCCGACTATAGCGCGGCGCGGTGTGAGAAAATACATACATATATATAAAGCATGCATGAGAGCCCAATCAAAAGCCACAACTATATCGGAGTGACGTAAGGTCAGTAGCCTCCGATTATATTATGGATCAGTTATCATCATTTATCCCACCTTGAAGGAACAATTATTATAAGGTGAGATGAAAAACAATGAATAAAATCGAGAAAGTCATGAAATAAGCTCAATAATCTCATAATAGCATTAAAATCATAAACTTTGGAATTTCTAGAATTAAGATCTTCATTATCATGTTCATCATAGAAAACATCTTATCTTAAGTATCATAAGAAGTTTTTAAGAATCATGAACTTGTAACTTTTAGAAGTAAGAGAGTTATGGAAACATATATGGAATCACAAAATAGGAATCATGCCTTTTGAGCAAAATCATAAGATGAGATCAATATCAACAAACAAAATCAAAATCTTGAAACCAGCTCAGTAATCTCATAATGACACTAAAACCATAACTTTGTAATATCCAGAAATGAGATCATCATAATCCTCATCATGGTCCTTATAGAAAACATTCGTCTTTAGCATCATAAGGATTTTGAGAATCAAGAACTGCTAGTATTTTCAGAAATAAGGTATTGTGGAAGGCGTGTATGTGTTCATAGAAAATGAATCATGCCTTTAAAAGAAAGAGGAACAACCTTAACATACATGGAAGATAATTTCTCGACTTCCAACTTACTTCCGGTCTTACAATTCACTTAAGATCATTCGTAGTCTCGTAATCTACATATACGACCATTCATACTATTGTTAGGCTCATCGTCATACTCTCGTCTTAAACCCTTAATTTAAATCCATTTAGAATTTGTCGAAATTCGGGCAACATCTCCCCTATTTATATGCCTAGCTCGAAATCATAATATCAACAACCAATCAACAACAACAATACCAACATCATCAACACCACTATCCATACCAATATATTTCCTAAAACATCCCACACGATGTTTTTCAAATTTCTCAACTAACCAAATTGTGATACTACTATTTAATAACTTTATTTCCGTAAAGAAGCCGAAATTGATACTAATAAGGAGAGATTCATACCTTGTCCTTGTTAGAACAATAATATCTCCAATATCCACCTTGAATCCAAGCCGAAATCCACCGCAAAAGGATACTATAATCACATTACACGGTGTCCGGACCTCGATTAATACTCCGTAACTTGAAATTACTCAAAATGCTCACTTTTATACGATATATAGGCTCTCATATGTTTGATGAACTTTCTAGAGCATTTGGGAAATTTTTTGTGAAGGAAAAATGGGGTTTTGCCCCTTATATAGTGTGCCAAAGTCGGCATCACTGTAGCAGCGCGACCTACTCTGTCCACCTAACTTGTAACGTCCATAATTCTCTACTACGACGTCGTATCGACGAGAGGTTTATTGCGTTAGAACCTAGACTCGATGAAATTCATTTTAGGATTTTGAAACGCCTTAAAACTCCCCATATACCTGGAGATATACCCCTCCAAATTTGACCCAAAATTCTGTCCTTAATTCTGCCAACTTGTTCCAAATTTTCGACAAACTTATTTTCGTTGATTTTCTTGGTCCTGGAATCTTCCACAACCCCCCCCCCCCCCCCCACATGATATTTATCATTTATTATACTTGATAATGGCCATGTTCTTGTGTTTCAAGATTGTCCTTCCCGGTTACGACTTGCGAGATCGTAATTCATCCTTTACTTCATTGTTACGTACTTCCCATGGCTTGTACCCTCCAAAACTTCATGGGACGTCTCCGATACTCCATTACTATGGTTATGTACGTGGCATGCTCATGCTCTGAAAGTGCGGGATGTAACATTCTCCCCCCCCCCCCCCCCCCCCCCCCTTAAAAAACATTCGTCCTCGAATGTTGAAGTAGAGTTCGCTCTGAGGTAGATGTCAATGTTCTTACCTGTATTTGTCAGTATTTACTTTACTTACTTGAATTCTTACTTGCTCATTTAAAACTGAACTTATCCGAATCACGTAGTTTATCCTTGTTCTTTTGTAGCCGAAATTTATTCCCGTACTCAAGGTCGTCCCTTCCCTTATTATCTGTCTGTCTACTAACTCTTTATGCTTTACCATTCTCATTGTCTCTTCAGCCTCCGTTGTTTACATTCTTGTATGCTCTTTTATCCAGTACTTACCACATACTTTTATCCAATTTTGATCCCATTTTGTTTTATTCAGAAATTCTTGTTCTCTTCGATCTCCACGTATCTTTCTTACGTTTTATAGATGTCCCAGGCTTTTGTCTTCTTGGAGCTTACTAATTCTTAGTCTTCCTCCCTTAAAGATAACCTCAAGATTGGTCACAATTTAGCATCCGTTGCTTTCTATAGCAATCGAATTAATCTTTGCAGTACTTTATCTGTCAACTAGTTTAACACCGAAGTGTTTCACTTAATTTCTCTTTCCTTCAATTGGACTTCTGGCACTTGGCTAACTAACGGTAATTCTTGTACTTATCAAAAAAAATCTCAAATCTCTTCTTTAATGACCTCCGTTGTTTACATTCTTGTATGCTCTTTTATCCAGTACTTACCATATACTTTTATCCAATTTTGATCCCATCTTCTTTTTATTCAGAAATTCTTGTTCTCTTCGATCTCCACGTATCTTTCTTACGTTTTATAGATGTCCCAGGCCTTTGTCTTCTTAGAGCTTACTTATTCTTAGTCTTCCTCCTTTAAAGATAACCTCAAGACTGGTCATAATTTAGCATCCTTTGCTTTATATAGCAATCGAATTAATCTTTGCAGTACTTTATCTGTCAACTAGTTTAACACCGAAGTGTCTTGCTTAATTTCTCTTTCCTTCAATTGGACTTCTGGCACTTGGCTAACTAACGATAATTCTTGTACTTATATCAAAAACATCTCAAATCTCTTCTTTAATGATTTCTTTCCTTCAATTTACTTTTAAAGTTTCTGATCCTTAGTTCGGCTAATAAATTAGGGGTGAATTCAAAAGTTTGTCGAAGAATAACCAAGATTCCTAGTCATGCAGCGAATTCGAATCTTTTCATTCTTTCCTTTGTCTGTAACCTTCATTCATTTCTTTTCCAATAAGAGCCATCATGTTGCTTGTTCCACGAGGTTTCATTGTCACCCGATTGTTCTAATCAAACACGATATCTTTTGATCATTTCCTTTGGGGTTCTCCTTCTACTTTTAATCTTTGCCCGACTCTAACTTAATAAGTCTTTCGCATAGTTTGACGCACTTATCTGGCATTTCGGTTTATCAATCAAACGGATCTCTTAATTCCTTAAATGTCCATCTCTTTTATTTATATCCTTGAATCCTTTTCTTGCGATCTTATCTTCGTCTACTTCCATGACTTCACCTTCCGTTGACTTAGTCCCTCCTGTTTTGCAGCCCTTTATTTCACTACTAGTGGACAACTTTCTTATCCGGCTGTGACACTTTTCCTTGCTTGCTTCTCTAGTGCTACTTTAGATTATCCCTCTTAGTACTAATCAATTTTACATACATATCATCTCATCTCCTTGTCAATTCTTTGGTCGGACTCCTAAATTCCTTGCATTGTCATCATAGCTCCACCAATGGTAGCGCCTAGATGGTTTGTCATAGCATTTCCTTGATAATGGCTTATTATTCTCATTAATTACTCTACTTCAGATTACTCATCCAATGCGTCAAAAATACCATAGCCAAGGGATTTATATTCAAATGGGACTCAATTCGACCCATACAACAACCTCAGCGCCACCCCTTATATACTTGTATACAACATTTTCTTATCATCATTGTTATCCCTCATAACAAAATTATACTCACAACATAATAATAATCATATCTCAAGCTAATTTACTATTCAAAATATCTTCAAATCCATGGTTGAATCTTTCCTCCAATTTCCTCTCCTCCAATCTTAACATCATTACAAAATAACTCATAAGCATGAGACTAAAATAAAATCTTACTTAATCACGACTTCTTTTCAATACGAGTATTCTTCCCTATTTAAGTCCTTGGCTCTCCTATACAAGCGGCTAATTGATACTTAACTAGCTTCCATTCTTCTTCAAATATTTATTGTCGTCCCCGCATCATCTTACTAGCCATTTCATCAGAATGATTATTTATATGGTCCTATGACATATGCTCTCGCAATTTAATATAAACGGTGACTTATGATTTCCCGATGCATGAGGTATTTTCTAGTCTCAGGCAGTGCTACTGTCGTGCTATCCATAGGCATAGTGTCTTTCTTTCTTTTGACAATCATTGAAATTCCTATAAATATTCCTCTTTTAAAACTCTCATCTCTTCCAGTTATGATTCCTCTATACTAATCCCTGACACTTATCCTTGGTCACTTGTAGGCCTTCTTACTTCTTCTGTTACCTTTTTGAGGCATGTTTGCTGCATATTTAATTGTAACCAAAAATTTCTCTGGTACGAGCAATTCGAATCATAGCCCAGAACACAACGTATTGCACTGACAAACTTATTTCCTTGATTTGCTAAACCTTCATTATCTTGTCATGTCTCCTTTCCCATGTTTGTCTCATAATATGCTTGCATTTAGTCCATTTCCACTTTTCTTTAGCACATCCTTACTATATTAGTTCATCTCGAATTTTGACTCATTCAAGCCAGTACATTTCCTTCTTCTGTACTTAGGAATATTCTAATTCGTCTAAAAATGTTCTCATATACCAGTAACATTCGAGTATTGACCGTCTTTGGTAATCATTTGGCCGACCCTAGCGATCGTTCAACTCCTCTAGTCCATATAATGCCGGAGTTACTTTCATCGCATGGTTTGACTTATTTCTCTTTTGGTAACTGGATTCTTGTATCAAGTTAAACGTCCACACACATTGGACACAACTCAAACCACTTCCTTCCTTCATGCCTAATAGTTCCCTAAGTTAATGAATCAATGGTGACACCGGAATTCGTAAGGCTCCTTATAGAATGCCCGACTATTCCATGCTCCTTCAGCGGCAATTTTCCTTCATAGCTATCATTTCACCAGTACCCTTGAGATTCCTCTTCCTCTTGGTTTTCGATTCCGAGTTGGGTTTATACCATACCAGTAAAAGTCGATGCTCTTTCTCATTCATTCTCACGATTCATCCTTTCCTTAATTTAGCTCATAGTGTCCCATAGTTTCTTTTAACTAAGTGTTTGTATCATAATCATGCATCATAATCCTTCTAATGTCCCGCCGATTCTTGCTCTCATCATGAAATTTTAGTAAAATACGCCCTTTTCGTTCTCCCTTCGTTCATTTCTTATTTCCTTTTACGATGCCATATCTTGCTCGCATGTATGTTTATTCCTTGTATATTCGTCTTGTTTCCTTTATAATCGCATCTCTATTCCAAGTCCACTGTCGTATGTCATCACTGTCTACCTTTGGCCAACCTTAATAATTTATTAAACTTCCTCTTATCGTCACCGATCACATAACTTCCTTTAATTAATTTATAACTGCATTTTCTCGTACTTCTGTCCTCAAGGTCCTCCTTGATTTCCTTTGCTCTTAAAGTGCTCTTTCCCGTTTGACACTTAATAATATCTACCTAGAAGTTTGCACAACATTCCACTATGAGTACAAACCCATCTTGATCTCGTATATATATATATATATATATATATATATATATATATATATATATAGGGTGGAACTTTTCCGTACTCATTAACTTCCTTTCCCATATCAATATCTCTTTGTTATCACTTACTAACCAATCTAATCTATAAATCGTAATACTGTATTTGAGTTCCTAATGTCAAGTTTCTTTATGTTTCTAATAGGTCCCAATCCTCCGAAATCTCGGATGCAACTCATCCCAATTTCTTAACTACTAATCATTTTCCCCTCCAAGGTTCCTCCTTTAAATTAAATTAAAATCACTCTAAAACTTCTCTTTGAAAGCATCGCATAGTTGTTCCTTCAATCATGACTTACCAAATGGCTGATGGTCACATTTTCCCTTTACTCTTTCTCTATAGACATGCAAACAATTCAATTTGCAAAAATTTCGGCAGAGTTTCCTCTATAATTCTTACTACCTCATTCCTGCACACAGCCCAGGAAACACATCCAATGCCCCGTAGAGCAATCACAAATACCTATAATATTTTGCTCAAGTTCCTATATCAACGTCTATCCATATTAATAAAACAGGAAACATACCTTTCGAATGAACAACTTCAATTCTCAACAATTATCTCGTAGCGGCATAATCAACTGCTTATCCATGATCAAAACATTTGGGGTTAGAATCAGGGACATCATATCCTATGATTTAGCTCTATGGCACGATCTAAGATAAGAAAGAAAGGTCAATGGTTCCTAAATGCCCTGCAGCCTCTTGTTTATAAGTGTGGCGCGCTTCACACCCATAAACAAGACTCTACTGGACACGGCTCGTAGACATTCCCTAGGATGAACTGCTCTGATACCACTTTGTCACACCCCTACTAGGAGTATGACGGGCTCCGACCCGTAGGCCGGGAACCACCTGACTTATCCGTTACTTTGAACATTATAAACCATAACTCAAAGTACACCTGCACGCAGAAAAGGCCCAACATAGGAATATCCGATCATTCAGCACATATGCGGACTGACAAGGTCGCCACAACATAACGTATATCATAAAGCCGGCAAGGCTAATAGTAAAGTATCAAGAGCACAAAATAAGGCCAACAAGGCCACCAATATATTATACAACAATATGAACCGGTGGAGCTATAAAACATCTAACTATACATACACGTCTACGAGCCTCTACATAGAACACAAATGATCATAAGGACAATACCAAATAGACTGCAACTCCGAAGTAGGTGGAGAGCTCTTGAGAATTCATTGATAGAACACCTACGGGTCTGATCCGTTTCTCTGCCTACCTGCGCGCATGAGCGCAGCGTCCACAAGAAGGACATCAGTATGAATAATGTACTGAGTATGTAATTCATGAATAACAACATAATATAGATATGAAAGATAACATGGAATATGAGCGATACATGTACATCTGGATGCCTCATATGGCGGTGTCATGCATGCTTAGCCTTTTAAAAAAAATATTCTTATACATATATATAGTACCACGCCCGGCCATTAAGGCTTAGTGTCATATATATAGTATCATGCCCGATCATTAAGGCTCGGTGTCATATATATAGTATCATGCCCGCCCATTAAGGCTCGGTGTTATCATCATTAGCCCACATCCGGGGCAATATCACACTACTAGAAATTTGGTCTATGGTAACGGTGCCGTTACCGTTGCAGTAGCTTGTTTTTCCGTTGCTATATTGATACTGCAACGGTTTTAGGTACTGTTACAACAGCTTGCGTTACAATAGGTCTATTGTGACGGTTAATTGTGACGGTTTTCAAAACCGTTGCAATAGATTATCCTATTGCAACTGTTTGCTCTTCACGATCATTGCAACGGTTATGTCTTTACGGGAACAGATATGAACTGTTGCAATATAGATTTTTGCATCGGTTATTCAACGCTATTGCAACGCTCATTTATGACTATTCAACTACTGCTTCTTCCTATTGCAACGGTCGTTATAGAGCTAATGCAACGGCTATTTAATATTGCAACGATTATTTTTAGGACTATTGAAACAATTATTATAATTCTACTGCAACGGTTATTGTAGGTCTACCGCAACATATATTATGGGGCTACCGTGACAGTTATTGTGGTGCTACTGCAACGAGTATTATGATGCTACTGCAACGGATATTATGGTGCTACTGCAACAGACTATAGAGGGTTAACACAATATAGACCACACATATATCCGATATCACTAAAATAATAATTCAAGATCCGACATCACAATGAAATAATAATTCAAGATCCAACATCATACCAAAATAATAATCTAAGATCCGACATCATATATACCAAAATAATAATTCAAGATCCGACGTCATACCAAAATACTAATACAAGATCCAACATCGATCATACCAAAATACTAATACAAGATCCAACATCGATCATACCAAAATAATAATCCAAGAGGTCAAGTAATATACATAAAAGCAAAATATCAAGATAATGTTTGACCATTCAAGAGGTGGAACACACAAGTCTTCAATTTTCCCAAAAATTAACCCAATCCTCCTTAGTCGATCATGTATCTTCACTTCTTTCATGCCCTTGTTCATCAATTTCACCACCTATAAAAAAATGATAAGGAAAAATAATTTAGAAAAGCTTTAATAAAAGAATTTAATCTCTACAATGCATACATACTAATGATGACAAGACTAGAAATGAATATACTCTTAGTCATATTCAAAGGTATTAGTGTTCACTTGATCGACAACCTTATTCAAACACACACCCTAATGTACTGGACAACCATATCTCTGGTATAATCAAAGGTTGCAAAATTAGAGAATGGATGATATATGAATATTTCTCCGCTCAGCCAGCAGCAGCAACACCAGCCAAACAAGCTGTTTGTGGCCAGCAGCAACAGCACCAGCTAATAAAGGAGGGAGTGATAGGCATATTATCATAGTTAGTAGCTATTCTAACAACACATAGAATCGAAAACTTTAAGATGCGCAAATAGTACTACACATTCAGGTTAGACCAAATAATACATGCCATTCTTCTTAAACATAATATTAAAAACATGATGACTATTCAGATACTTAAAAACATTGAACTATCAAGAAAATCAGTTAAATTCATTTATAGCAGATCTTATATGAGGTCCCCTTTAAACATGTACTATTTTACTCGAATATACAAATAGGTATGCACATAGTTATAAACAGGGCACGTAACATACATATACACTGAAACATGATTCGAATGAGAGGCGAGTTGGATAACAGTATCTCAGAATTTAACTGCAAAGCATAACTTTTTCTTTCCTTCACTTTTCTTTTGTCAATACCTTCATCTCAACCTTTCAGCCTTAAAAAAGGGAAAGAAAAGGGGACCCCCAAGACACCAGAGAATGCTCATCAGTCATTCCTCCTAGAAAATTAATTCATAAAATGGTACAAACTCCAGAAAACTGAGATGAAACTTCCAACTATTATTTAGACTGGGGTACCAACAAAAGCAGGGCATTTGGTCTAGTGGTATGATTCTCGCTTTGGGTGCGAGAGGTCCCGAGTTCGATTCTCGGAATGCCCCTAGTTAATACAAGTTTTTACTTCAATTTTACTACTTGCAACTTGCAGCTCTGATCCTCCACTCTATATTCAAATTAAGCAGGCCATTAATTGTTAACCTAATTCGATTGGCTAGGGATCTCTAAGAAAATACACTTCATATTTCCTTTTCTACAGTCTTGGAATTATAAAAAAAAAATGCTATAATTTATCCTTTTTAGTTTGCAGGAT